>NW_022590978.1:0-8862 GCF_004348235.1 Phoca vitulina
ATTGATTTGCGGATGTTGAACCAACCTTGCAGCCCAGGGATAAATCCCACTTGGTCGTGGTGAATAATCCTTTTAATGTACTGTTGGATCCTATTGGCTAGTATTTTGGTGAGAATTTTTGCATCCATGTTCATCAGGGATATTGGTCTGTAATTCTCCTTTTTGATGGGGTCTTTGTCTGGTTTTGGGATCAAGGTAATGCTGGCCTCATAAAATGAGTTTGGAAGTTTTCCTTCCATTTCTATTTTTTGGAACAGTTTCAGAAGGATAGGTATTAATTCTTCTTGAAATGTTTGGTAGAATTCCCCTGGGAAGCCATCTGGCCCTGGGCTTTTGTGTTTTGGGAGATTTTTGATGACTGCTTCTATTTCCTTAGTGGTTATAGGTCTGTTCAGGTGTTCTATTTCTTCCTGGTTCAGTTTTGGTAGTTGATACATCTCTAGGAAATCATCCATTACTTCCAGGTTATCTAATTTGTTGGCATAGAGTTGCTCATAATATGTTCTTATAATTGTTTGTATTTCCTTGGTGTTGGTTGTGATTTCTCCTCTTTCATTCATGATTTTGTTGATTTGGGTCATTTCTCTTTTCTTTTTGATAAGTCTGGCCAGGGGCTTATCAATCTTGTTAATTCTTTCAAAGAACCAGCTCCTAGTTTCGTTGATCTGTTCTACTGTTCTTTTGGTTTCTATTTCATTGATTTCTGCTCTGATCTTTATTATTTCTCTTCTCCTGCTGGGTTTAGGCTTTATTTGCTGTTCTTTCTCCAGCTCCTTTAGGTGTAGGGTTAGGTTGTGTACTTGAGACCTTTCTTGTTTCTTGAGAAAGGCTTGTATTGCTATATACTTTCCTCTTAGGACTGCCTTTGCTGTATCCCAAAGATTTTGAATAGTTGTGTTTTCATTTTCATTGGTTTCCATGAATTTTTTTAATTCTTCTTTAATTTCCTGGTTGACCCATTCATTCTTCAGTAGGATGCTCTTTAGCCTCCATGTATTTGAGTTCTTTCCGACTTTCCTCTTGTGATTGAGTTCTAGTTTCAAAGCATTGTGGTCTGAAAATAGGCAGGGGATGATCCCAATCTTCTGGTACCGGTTGAGACCTGATTTATGACCTAGGATGTGATCTATTCTGGAGAATGTTCCATGGGCACTAGAGAAGAATGTGTATTCTGTTGCTTTGGGATGGAATGTTCTGAATATGTCTGTGAAGTCCATTTGGTCCAGTGTGTCATTTAAAGTCTTTATTTCCTTGTTGATCTTTTGCTTAGATGATCTGTCCATTTCAGTGAGGGGGGTGTTAAAGTCCCCCACTATTATTGTATTGTTGTCGATGTGTTTCTTTGCTTTTGTTATTAATTGCCTTATATAATTGGCTGCTCCCATGTTAGGGGCATAGATATTTACAATTGTTAGATCTTCTTGTTGGATAGACCCTTTAAGTATGATATAGTGTCCTTCCTCATCTCTTATTACAGTCTTTGGTTTAAAATCTAATTTGTCTGATATAAGGATTGCCACCCCAGCTTTCTTTTGGTGTCCATTAGCATGGTAAATGGTTTTCCACCCCCTCACTTTCAATCTGGGGGTGTCTTTGGGTCTAAAATGAGTCTCTTGCAGACAGCATATCGATGGGTCTTGTTTTTTAATCCAATCTGATAGCCTGTGTCTTTTGATTGGGGCATTTAGCCCATTTACATTCAGGGTAACTATTGAAAGATAGGAGTTCAGTGCCATTGTATTGCCTGTAAAGTGACTGTTACTGTATATTGTTTGTGTTCCTTTCTGGTCTATTGCTTTTAGGCTCTCTCTTTGCTTAGAGGACCCCTTTCAATATTTGTTGTAGGGCTGGTTTCGTGTTTGCAAATTCCTTTAGTTTTTGTTTGTCCTGGAAGCTTTTTATCTCTCCTTCAATTTTCAATGACAGCCTAGCTGGATATAGTATTCTTGGCTGCATATTTTTCTCATTTAGTGCTCTGAATATGTCCTGCCAGTCCTTTCTGGCCTGCCAGGTCTCTGTGGATAAGTCTGTTGCCAATCTAATGTTTCTACCATTGTAGGTTACATATCTCTTCTCCCGAGCTGCTTTCAGGATTTTCTCTTTGTCTCTGAGACTCGTAAGTTTTACTATTAGATGTCGGGGTGTTGACCTATTTTTATTGATTTTGAGAGGGGTTCTCTGTGCCTCCTGGATTTTGATGCCTGTTTCCTTCCCCAAATTAGGGAAGTTCTCTGCTATAATTTGCTCCATTATACCTTCTGCCCCTCTCTCTCTTTCTTCTTCTTCTGGGATCCCAATTATTCTAATGTTGTTTCGTCTTATGGTATCGTTTATCTCTCGAATTCTGCCCTCGTGATCCAGTAGTTGTTTATCTCTCTTTTTCTCAGCTTCTTTATTTTCCATCATTTGGTCTTCTATCTCACTGATTCTTTCTTCTGCCTCATTTATCCTAGCAGTTAGTGCCCCCATATTTGATTGCACCTCATTAATAGCCTTTTTGATTTCTACTTGGTTCGATTTTAGTTCTTTTACTTCTCCAGAAAGGGTTTCTCTAATAACTTCCATGTTTTTTTCAAGCCCAGCTAGTATCTTTAAAGTGATGATTCTGAACTCTAGATCTGACATCGTACTAATGTCCGTATTGAGTAGGTCCCTGGCAGTCGGTACTACCTCTTGTTCTTTTTGTTGAGGTGATTTTTTCCGTCTTGTCATTTTGTGCAGAGGAGAATAGATTAATGAGAGAACAAAATGCTAGCAGGGTAACAACGTCCCCAGAAAATATACTCTAAACAAATCAGAAAAGACCTGAAGCAGTGGGAAAAGAAAGGGAAAGAGAGAAAAAAGAAAAGGAAAGAAAAAAAGAAAAAAGAAAAAGATAAAGATAAAAACAAACAAAAGCAGAACAAAACAAAACAAAACAAAAACAGAATGTGATCAAATATGATCAGGCTGGATTATAGATCAGTGCCACACACTAGATTTTGGGTGTATTTTGATCTGTTAAAAGAAAGTCCCTCCCAAAATTTTAAAGAAAGAAAAACTTATATATGTACAAAAATAAGGGTTGATATGATGAAGGGATGGAATATGACTGTAAAGATGGAAATTATAAAAAATTTTTAAAAAGGATTTGATAAGTTGTTTGAAAAAAGAAAGAAGAGGATTAAAAAAAAAAGAAAGAAAGAAAAAAGGGAGAGAATGTGATCAGGCAGGGGAGTAGAAAAAAACCATACACTAGAGATTTAGAGTATATTTTGATCTGTTAGAAGAAACTATCTCAAGATTTTAAAGAGAGAACAACTTATATATATATGCCAAAAATACGGGTAACTACTATGAAGGGATAGAATATGACTTTAAAAATGAAAAAATAAAAATGTTTTTTTTTAAAAAAGGGATTGATAAGATATTGGTTGAAAAAGGGAAAAAGAAAAATTCAAAAAAAAAGAAAAAAGGAAAAAAGAAAAAAAGACAGTTAAAAAAATAATTAACTTTGAAAGACTAAAGAATCATGGTAAAAAAGCCATGAATTCTATGTGCAGTGTTCCCCTAGCGCTGGAGTTCTGCCGTTCTCATTGATCGGTAAACTTGGTCTTGGCTGGCTGTTCTCGCTGATCTTCTGGGGGAGGGGCCTGTTGCCGTGGTTCCCAAATGTCTTTGCCGGAGGCAAATTTGCCCGCCCTTGCCGGTCCCGGCTAAGTAATCTGCTCGGGTTTGCTCTCCGGAGCTTTTGTTCCCTGCAAGCTTTCCGTACAGCTTTGGAGGCGGAGAGTGAAAATGGCAGCCTCCCAGTCTCCGCCCCGGCAGAGCCGAGAACTCGGGGTCCCACTCCTCAGCGAGCCCCCAGAGAAAAGCAGTCAGTCACTCCCGTCTCCCCGGTCTCCGGCCGCACTCCGCGCTCACCCGGCCTGTGACCGCGCCTTTCTATCTGGCACCCGACCCCGGGTGGAGTCTCCAAACCCAGCAGATCCCCGCGGTGCGCTCCCGCACCTCTCCTCCCGGGGGAAGAAGGTGAGTCTCCCCGGATCTGCCGCTTGTTGGGTCCCTGCTGGAGGAGCAGTGGCCCGACTGTGCCGCGGATCACGGTTTATGGCAACCCCGAGCTGAGAGCCCGCGCCTGGGCTCCGTCTCTGCAGCCGGCTTCCCTGGTCCGATACTTGGGAGCTCTACCGCACTCAGGCACCCCCGGTCTTTCTGTGACCCCGAGGGTCCTGAGACCACACTGTCCCGCGAGGGTTCCACCCCCTACTTCGCCACCAGAGTGACGTCCCTCAGCGGAGCAGACTTTTAAAAGTTCCGATTTTGTGCTCCGTGGCTCTATCACTTGCCAGAAGCGGCCGACGGAGGCCCCTCCCCCGCCGTCTATCCTCCCGAATATCGCCTCGGATTCACTTCTCCGCACGTCCTACCTTCCAAAAAGTGGTCGCTTTTCTGTTCAGAGAGTTGTTGCTCTTCTTTTCTTTGATCTCCTGTTGAGTTTGTAGGTGTTCAGAATGGTTTGATCCCTATCCAGCTGAATTCCTGAGAGGAGACGAAATCCAGGTCTCCTACTCCTCCGCCATCTTGCTCCGCCCTCACCATCTGTTTTTATATGGCCCACAAGCTAAGAAAAATTCTTACTTTTTAAATGTTTGGAAAAAAAATTAAAAGAAGAATAATATAGTGTAACATATGAAAGTGATATGAAATTGAAATTTCATTGTCCATAATAAAGTTTTATTGGACATAGGCATGCTTATTTGGTTGCATGTTGCTTATGGCTGCTTTCACACTATAGTTGTGGAGTAGAGTAGTTATGATGTAGACCATATGGCCCCCAAAACCTAAAATACTTACTATCTAGCCCTTACAGAAAAAAGGTTTGCTGACTCCTGACCTAGTGGCTGGGGTTAGGGCTTGCAGTCCAGTGGGCTTGGATTCAGACCCTGAGTCTTCAACTTCTAGTGATGTGACCTTTAGCAAATTTCTTAAACTGTCTATATGCCAGTTTGCTCACTTGAAAACTGATAATAATACTTCACAAAATCCTTCACAAAAGTTGAAGGAGATATTGCTGTGTAAAATTCCTGAGAATAGGAAATGATCAAAAAATAATTGTTTATAAAAAATAGTTAATGACAATTTCAACCACTTTAAGATATTAATAACATTTGTGATAAGATAAATATGACAACATCGTAAACTGCCATATTCATTGCCAGAATGATTGCTTTGGGAGTTATCAGTTAAAAAAATATTTTCTGTTACTAGATAAATGGGAAAAGAGAAAGTCCTATTTGTGAGTGAGAAGAGAAAGCTGTGAGTTGCCAGAACTCCTCAAATAATTATAGCTAAAATTGATGAGAGCCTGCTATGACGTGTGGTTAAGTACTTTACATGCATTGTCTCATCTGGTCATCATTTCAGACATATGAGGTAGCAACTCTTGTCACTCAGTTTTGCAGAAGTTTTGAGAAGACCAAGGCTTAGGCAATTAAGTTAAGCCAAGTCACACAGCCTGTAGGAGGTAGAGTCATGACTTGAATCTGAAGTGGTCTGATGCCAAAGTTTCTGTCTAAACCACTGTGCTTTTGGACAAATCTTCTGATGAGAACCAGCAACCTACATTTCAGGGCCCAGAGCTGTGCATGTGGCTGGCACGTTGGAGCATCACTCTGGGCTGAGCTCCGCAGAAGTGCCAATTACTGTGGCTACTGCCTAGGGTCCATTCTAAGGGTCAATTTCTCAAACTTCCCATGAGAACTACAACTGAAATTACTCATTGAGGATTGTCCTATTAGGAGTGATCCTGCATATAATCTGGTACTTGGTTGTGGGGATATGGGTATGGCTGCCTTTGGCGTAGACAAACGAGAGTGAGTTTGGCTGTGTGATGGGGATAAAATGTTATTATTAACAAAGCAAATCTATTTGGTCTTCAAGTATTATTTATTGACAAGGGAATATGCTTACAAACTCTTCTACCGAAAACTAAACCCATACTATGGCCTCAGTTTGGTAATAATGTGTATGTATATATACGTATTTTCAAAAAGATAGGGAAGGAATATGCCAGGATAATTAGTAGTTTCTCCCTGTGGGTCAAGGGAATAATGGTGAATATTATTATTATTATTTATCTATACTTTCCTTTTCTGGAATTCTAAAACAATGTCTGTGTAATTGTGCATCAATAAGAAAATATATATTATAAATTATGTGGAACTATTTACCAAAAAACTTAAAAAACTTTAAATTCTTTAATGCCATAATTTTACTTTGGTACACTACCATAAACATGGATCAACTGTTATATATACAGATATATATGTTCATTTTAGCATTATTTGAAATAGTGAAAAAATATTTATTTATTGTATTTATTTATTTATATGTTATTTTTTTATTATGTTATGTTACTCACCATACATTACATCATTAGTTTTTATTTTTAAGATTTTATTTATTTATTTGACAGAGAGAGACACAGCGAGAGAGGGAACACAAGCAGGAGGAGTGGGAGAGGGAGAAGCAGCTTCCCCACGGAGCAGGGAGCCCTATGCGGGGCTCAATCCCAGGACCCTGGGACCATGACCTGAGCCGAAGGCAGACACTTAATGACTGAGCCACCCAGGCGCCCCACATCATTAGTTTTTGATGCAGTGTTCCAGGATTCATTATTTGCGTATAACACCCGGTGCTCCATTCAGTACCTGCCCTCTTTAATACCCATCACCAGGCCAACCCATGCCCCCACCCCCTCCCTGCTAGAACCTTCAGTTTGTTTCTCAGAGTCCATAGTCTCTCATGGTTCATCTCCCCCTCTGATTTCCCTCCCTTCATTTTTCCCTTCCTGCTATCTTCTTCTTCTTCTTCTTCTTCTTCTTTTTTTTTTTTAACATATAATGTATTATTTGTTTCAGAGGTACAGGTCTGTGATTCAACAGTCTTACACAATTCACAGCACTCACCATAGCACATACCCTCCCCAATGTCTATCACCCAGCCACCCCATCCCTCCCACCCCCCACCACTCCAGCAACCCTCAGTTTGTTTCCTGAGATTAAGAATTCCTCATATCAGTGAGGTCATATGATACATATCTTTCTCTGATTGACTTATTTCGCTCAGCATTATACCCTCCAGTTCCATCCATGTCATTGCCAATGGCAAGATTTCATTCCTTTTGTTGGTTGCATAATATTCCATTGTTATATATACCACATCTTCTTTATCCATTCATCTGTCAATGGACATCTTGGCTCTTTCCATAGTTCGGCTATTGTGGACATTGCTGCTATAAACACAGGGTGCACGTACCCCTTTGGGTCCCTACTTTTGTATCTTTGGGGTAAATACGCAGTAGTGCAATTGCTGGATCGTATGGTAGCTCTATTTTCAACTTTTTGAGGAACCTCCATACTGTTTTCCAGAGTGGCTGCAGCAGCTTGCATTCCCACCAACAGTGTAGGAGGGTTCCCCTTTCTCCGCATCCCCGCCAACATCTGTCATTTCCTGACTTGTTAATTTTAGCCATTCTGACTGGTGTGAGGTGGTATGTCATTGAGGTTTTGATTTGGATTTCCCTGATGCTGAGCGATATTGAGCACTTTTTCATGTGTCTGTTGGCCATTTGGATGTCTTCTTTGGAAAAATGTCTGTTCATGTCTTCTGCCCATTTCTTGATTGGATCATTTGTTATTTGGGTGTTGAGTTTGATAAGTTCTTTATAGATTTTGGATACTAGCCCTTTATCTGATATGTCATTTGCAAATATCTTCTCCCATTCTGTCAGTTGTCTTTTGGTTTTGTTGACTGTTTCTTTTGCTGTGCAAAAGCTTTTTATCTTGATGAAATCCAGATAGTTCATTTTTGCCCTTGCTTCCCTTGCCTTTGGTGATGTTTCTAGGAAGGAGTTGCTGCGGCTGAGGTCGAAGAGGTTGCTGCCTGTGTTCTCCTTTAGGATTTTGATGGAGTCCTGTCTCACATTGAGGTCTTTCAACCATTTGGAGTCTATTTTTGTGTGTGGTGTAAGGAAATGGTCCAGTTTCATTCTTCTGCATGTGGCTGTCCAATTTTCCCAACACCATTTGTTGAAGAGACTGTCTTTTTTCCATTGGACATTCTTTCCTGCTTTGCCGAGGATTAGTTGACCATAGAGTTGAGGGTCCATTTCTGGGCTCTCTATTCTGTTCCATTGATCTATGTGTCTGTTTTTGTGCCAGTACCATACTGTCTTGATGATGACAGCTTTGTAATAGAGCTTGAATTCTGGAATTGTGATGCCACCAGTTTACTTTTCTTTTTCAACATTCCTCTGGCTATTCGCAGTCTTTTCTGCTTCCATACAAATTTTAGGATTATTTGTTCCATTTCTTCGAAAAAAGTGGATGGTATTTGGATAGGGGTTGCATTGAATATATAGATTGCTCTAGGTAGCATGGACATCTTCACAATATTTGTTCTTCCAATCCATGAGCATGGAACGTTTTTCCATTTCTTTGTGTCTTCCTCAATTTCTTTCATGAGTGTTTTATAGTTTTCTGAGTACAGATTCTTTGCCTCTTTGGTTAGATTTATTCCTAGGTATCTTATGGTTTTGGGTGCAATTGTAAATGGGATCGACTCCTTAATTTCTCTTTCTTCTGTTTTGTTGTTGGTGTATAGGAATGCCACTGACTTCTGTGCATTGATTTTATATCCTGCCACTTTACTGAATTCCTGTATGAGTTCTAGCAGTTTTGGGGTGGAGTCTTTTGGGTTTTCCACATAAAGTATCATATCATCTGCAAAGAGTGAGAGTTTGACTTCTTCTTTGCCGATTTGGATGCCTTTTATTTCTTTTTGTTGTCTGATTGCTGTGGCTAGGACTTCTAATACTAT
>NW_022590979.1:0-8862 GCF_004348235.1 Phoca vitulina
GTACTATTCCTCTCTGTCACTTGTCACTGGTAATTTTCTTTGCTCTGAAGTCTAGTTTATCAGATATTAATATAGCTTTTGATAGCTCCTTTCTTTTTTATTAACATGTTGGCTGTATTTTATTTTCTTAATATCATTTCAATTTAGTATACTTAGATATCATGAACCACTCTGAAAATGATGAAATCTACAATTATGAATTTTTTTCTGACCATATTCAAACATAAGGATATATTTATTTTTCTAACAGAAATGGTTTTTTGTTTTGTTTTGTTTTTGTTTTTGTTTGTTTTTTTGAGATAGACAGAGACCAGGGAGTAGGGGTGTGGTGGGAGGGTTAGAGGGAGAGGGAGAGAGGGAGAATCCCAAGCAGACTCCCAGCCTAGCATGGAGCTTGACTCAGGGCTGAATCTCAGGACCCTGAGATTGTGACCTGAGCCAAAACCAAGAGTCAGATGCTCAACTGACTGAGCCACCTAGGCACCCCTCAAACAGAAGTTTTTAAAACTTATATGTATGTGTGTGTATATATATATATATATATGTATGTATATGTATATAAAATATATATGTATATTTTAATTTTCTACATGAACTTTTATTTTTTTATTCAAGTATAATTAACATACGGTGTTGCATTAGTTTCAGGTGTACAATATAATGATTCAACAATTCTGTACATCACCTGGTGCTCATCATGGTAAGTATACTCTAGATCCCTATCACCTATTTCACCCATCCCCCACCCACCTCCCCTCTAGTGACCATCAGTTTGTTCTCCATAGTTAAGAATCTGGGTTTTGTCTCATCCTCTCTCCTTTTTTTTTTTTTTTTTTGTTATCAAATGTAGGCAGCTCCTTTCTTTTGATTATTGTTTGCATAATATATCTTTTTTTCTTTCTACTTACCTATATCATCACATTTGAAATGCGTTTCTTGTAACCAGTGTATAATTAGGTCATTAAAAAAAGTAATTCTGTGAATCTCTTTAACTTATGCATTTAGATTATTTTTTTTAAATATTTTATTTATTTATTTGACAGAGAGAGACACAGTGAGAGAGGGAACACAAGCAGGGGGAGTGGGAGAGGGAGAAGCAGGCTTCCCACAGAGCAAGGAGCCGGATGCGGGGCTCGATCTCAGGACCCTGGGATCATGACCTGAGCCAAAGGCAGATGCTTAATGACTGAGCCACCCAGGCGCCCCTGCATTTAGATCATTTAAATTTAATGTGATTATTGAATTGATAAGGCTTAAGCTTACCATTTTATTTTTCCCTTGTATATTGTTTTTCATTTCCCTGTTCCCCTCTTCTGCCTTTCTGTAGGTTACTGAAACATATTCTTGGAATTCCAATTTGAGTGTATCTCCTTGTATCCCTTTTATAGACATGTGTATATACTTCCTGCAGTCTACTGGTGGAGATATTTTACTAATCTGAGTGAGGTGTGGAGAGTGTGCCTCCCTTTTATACTCCTTTTTCTTCCCTCACTAAAAATATAGTTGTCTTAGGGGCGCCTGGGTGGCTCAGTTGTTAAGCGTCTGCCTTCGGCTCAGGTCATGATCCCAGGGTCCTGGGATCGAGCCCACATCGGGCTCCCTGCTCATGGGAAGCCTGCTTCTCCCTCTCCCACTCCCCCTGCTTGTGTTCCTTCTCTCGCTGTGTCTCTCTCTGTCAAATAAATAAATAAAATCTTTAAAAAAAATTAAAAAAAAATATAGTTGTCTTAAATATTTCCTCTTCTCACATTAAAGCCACATTTGGAAGTTTTATAATTTTTGCTTCACCTGTCAAGTATAATTTAGAGAACTCAATAAGAGAAGGAAAACATACAGTGTTTTCCACATATTTACTTTGTCCCTTCCTCTGGCCCTCATTCTTGAGGCTCTGGTGATAGCGATGCACATGGATGTGCTGTTGGCTACTAACGCAGCCTGGTGAGGGTGACAGTCTAGGCTCCCTGCTCAGCTTTTGCTGGTGTGGGTACGGGTAAGGCTGTCGTGTTTTCTGTGGTGTTTAGGCAGTATGCAGCAGTTATTGTCTAAAAGCTTTCTGTCTCACTAGGCTTCCCTGCCCCTGGTCCTCACTTACATTTCCAGGTTCCCTGGCTAATTCCACTCTAAGTCTGAGGTGTAGGAAGTAAAAACAAAACCCAGGAAACTCACCACCACATCGTCTCTCAGGTTCTGAGCGCCTAGCTAGTCTGCTTCCTTCTCTCCACCTTCCAGAGTCTTCTTGTGTTTATTTGATAAATAATGCTCATCGATTTTAGGGGTACTTAGTAGGAGGAGAAGGAATAAGTACGTCTCATTCATCCTCCTGAAAGCAAGGTCTTTCCCATGTCTCAGGTTAGGGAGGGACCCTGCAGCTGTGGCAGCCCAGCTCACCATGGCTGGCCACCCACCCCTGTCCACTCTCTCTTCCTTTCATGGTGGGGGCCAGGTTTGGGTTTTGGTATTGGATTGTTTGGTTTAGTTTGTTGTTTTCTAAACAAGGATCGTGGTGTTTCTAAGAGGTAAGGACTTAATATTTTCCCAATTTTAGGGTGAATTCCCAATTTTCTGAGTGAAGCAGAGAGGCATTAAATAAGTTAGTAATTCAACCAAGCTATCCTAAGTAAGTAAGTGTAGTTAGTAAATAATTCAGTCCAGCTCTCCCAAACAAATATGTTACGTTAAATAATACATAAATAAAGAATATAACAAATAAGTCAAATACTTCAACTGAGCTGCCCTAAATCTTAGGTCATGTGCTTAATGGATCAATGCATATTGAGTCAATATCAATACGTATCAGTGAGTGTTACAGTTAATGTGCCCAACACGGTGCCCTGTTGCTGCCTCTATTTCTGTCTGGGCATTCAAGGGCTTGTATTAATGTATTTTATTTTTTACTAAAATATGACCAGTAAATAGCTTATATGATTATTGAGAAGGGACAAGTCATTAAATAATAAGAAGCTGCCCTCCCTTGTCCCCCCATGTGCAGGTAAGAGAAACATTCCAGCATATTTGACACAAATGTTGCCCCAGAGAGTCAGTGACTCCATCTTACAAAATGTATGTGAATAAGATGAGGAAGATAATTCAATTTAACAAATACTTTTTGTTTGTTCGTTTGTTTTAGATACTTAAGGTATTAAGTTCTGCAGAGGGAAATTTTTAAAATTTAGGTAAGAATCAATGCATTCCTTGGGTTACCAGGATAAAGTCTCCATGTAAGCATCCTCAGTCCCCTGTGCTGAGGGAAGTGCAAGTGTCCCTCAGAGAGAAGAGCCCCCTCCCTCTCTTCCTCCTGGCTCCTTGGGTCCCCATACAGAAAGGATCCCCTTGGAAATGGCAGCCCCTCAGGTACTTAGCCTTTACATCTACAAAGCTACCAGTAGTTGATCACAAATAGAAAGAGGCATGGGGTTTGGGCTGGACTCAGAAGGATTCCTCTTCTGGGTCTTTCTTGTCTCCTGTTTCTCAGCTACCCAGGACATCAGAATTCATCAAAATAAATGGTTCCCAAATCTCACTGGAGTCAGAATCACATCTGTAACTTTTAAGAAACATACTTTCCTGGGAGAATTCCCAAACATGTTTGTTAATCAGACTCTCCTAGGCCAGGGCTTGGGGGACTTAACGTTTCAAAAGGTCCACAGATAATTCTGATGAGCTGAGGGAAGGTTGGGAGCCACAGGTCTCACCTGATTTTTTTATCTTTCAGATAGCTACCAACAAAACCCACAAGCAGAAACAGACTCCAGACTCCCAGGCCTGTGTTTCTTCCACCGCGCCACCCACAAGGGGTTAATGATCTCATTCAGAGATTTCTTACCTGGAGAGGGGGATGGAGGTGTTTTATTTACAAACCACAGGTGATTAAAGATGTAAGCATGTCTTATGTTCAAAGCCCACCACCCAGCAAAGCCACATTCTCTTTTGTGACAGGAGTAGGCAGCTCTGGAAACTTAGGTTTCCTGGGTGGGTTTGTATAAATCTGAAGCCAAGAAGTCCTCTTTAGACAGAGCCTTGGTCAGCTGCAGAGAGCATGGCCACTCAGATAAGACCTGGGGAGAGGAAAAGGTGTGAAACATCCTGTGAGAACAGCCCTTGCAGAGCTGTTGACATGAATTTTGAATTATGGTTTCCATAGCTAGCTCATTCTCAAGAAACGTGAAGGCTATTAAGTCGATTTTTATCTCTGTCTACTACCCAGCAGACTGATCCAGGGAAAAATTTGCTTTAAAAAGACCCAGCTAGTTTCCCAGTCAGGGATGGAGTGAAAGCTTCTTTCTCTTTTTCTTGCTGGGCTCTGTGGAAGAGTCTCCAGAGCACAGATCCTTATCCAAGCAAGAAAAAGAGGGTGTGTGCCATGGCCCCCCTGGCCGTTCTCAAGCAGGGCCTGTGGGCTTGGGCCAGGAGCAGGAATTCCCCACACAGACACCGAGTCTGCCGCCCGAGACAGGAGTGGCGGCTCCACAGAAAGCCACTCTGTTCCCTGCCACCAAGTAACGCTCACACAACACACACACATAGCCGCGGAAAAAGGAGTATTTGAAAAGAGTGTTTTTTTTCCCTAGAATACACAGTGCTCTTATTTCCTTAGGGGTGCAGTAAAAATTAGCCATGAATAGGTTGCCAAATGCAGCTAAGAGTCAGTAAGGATATTTATCTCCACAGGCTGGGGTTGTTGGGACGGGTCTCTGGGACAGACTCTGAATCCTTCTATAAATCATAATGAAAGATTAAAATAAGAAAGCATTTGCTAAACATGCCTGTAAGGAGGCTTTTATACTGTTATTTTTTTCCTTACCAACTGCTGCTTGGAGACATCACTGGGCTGTGAATCCAATAGAAAATGTGTATTTGTTTAAGGTGGGAAGCAAATAAATAAATAAATAACCTTTAAAAAGCTGTGCATGCTTGGAGCCTTGGTTTACATGGGTTTTTGAGGTCAAAGAAAATTCAGTTGGTAAATCTAAGTGCAGAAATTGTATTAAGTGTAAAAAACAAAACAAAACAAAACAAAAAACCCAAGAATATATCCCCAAGACATGTGAATTTTTAACAAAGGGGCATATTGAAATGTATCATTTGTTTTCTATTTCATTAAAATATAAGAATCAGTTTTCTTAAAAATCTGTGAAAAAAAGCAATCAGTCATTTTAAAAAACTTTACACTGTCCTTGTGAGCACTGTTTGGCAAGCATGGACTATGAGAAGCCATAGCTATGAGTGCTTGGGAGGCACATCCCCTGGCCTCAGTTCCCCTTTTGTGAATGAGAATACCTTCTTGTTTAGAGCAGGAGGTCCCCTCTAGCTTGGGAGCCATCCCTCCCTGAAGTTTGACTAAGCTTCCTCTAACACCAGCACATGGCTATCTCTGTTAGGGAGCTCCCATGTGCAGCCCCAGGCCTGGCCGCCGCCACTGAATCCAGGAGCAGTCAGACAGGCCGGTGCTGTTGCTCTTCTCTCTGCAACGTGTGTCAGTCACTCGCAGGACTGCAAGCTCACCTAGGACAGTGGTCAGGGCTTAGGTTTCTGTTATGGGCCTACACCCTCATATGTTAAAGTCCTTAAGATCTCAGATGAGACCATATGGGGAGGCCTTGTCTTTAAAGAGGTAATTAAAATGAGGTCATTGTGTGGGCCTTAACCCAAAATGAATGGTGTCCTTCTGAGAAGAGGAGATTAAGACACAGATGCACATGGAGGGAAGACCCTGTGAGGACAGAGAGAAGGCGACCATCTACAAGCCAAGGAGAGAGGCCTCAGGAGAAAAGAACCCCGCCAACACCTTTATCTTGGACTTCTGGTCTCCAGAATTGTGAGAGAATAATTGTTGTTTAAGCCACTCAGTCTGCAGTACTTTATTATGGCAGCCCTTGCAAACTAAGGCTGCTTCTTTTGATCCCTGACACATAGCTCTGAGCCTTGAGCAAAAAAGGAGCTCAAAAGTTACTTGTTGCTCTATCAGTTTGCTGCCTATAATATATAATAACATAAATATATGTAACAATATATATAATATCCTATATATAATATAGAATTATATAAATTAATACATTAACATATTGTATAACAAATGTGTAATATATAATGTAGTTATAATTAATTAATATATTAGTATATCGTATATTATAATGTATATAATTAATTATATTATATATTATGTATGCAGGATAATATATAATTTTACATGTATTATACAAAATTGACTATTACATATGCAGAATAAATGTGTGATAAAAGAGTTGTTATTTTACAAAAACTACAAAAATTTAGTGAATTCTAAAAATTTGCTGACTAAGATGCTTATAAATTATTTAAAATGAAAACTATAAAAATCTAGCCAGCTCCTACTAGATTTCTACTTCCAGCAAAATGTAACAGATATATTTTCCCTTTTCCTCCTGCTATATACAAATAAAAACAATAGACAGTGTATATAATGCAATCATAAGAAGACTCTTAAAGGCAAAAAGAATAAGGCAGACAGAGAACTTGGGGCTCAAGGAAAAACGGTGATGAATTCCCTAGCTTTTTTTTTTTTTTTTTTCTGCTTTATGTATCCCAGGCATGGAGCTGAAGACCCTGGCAACCCAGAAGTGTTAACTGGTACAAACCAAAAAAGCCTCTCTCTGTAGTTGCCTGTCTCTAGCCAAAAGACCAGGAAAGGGGCAGCCCAGCAATACAGAAAACTTTTAGGAAATCACTGCTGTACTCTAGCCAAATACCAGGAAAGACTATAATCCTAGGCCAACCCCACCAGCAAAAGCCACATAAAGGGCCTGCTCTTCATTCTCTCCAAGCTGTAATGAGATGCTGCAAACACCCTGTCAGAATGTGTCACAAAGGCTGGGTAATAAGCTGGGAATTGCATCCTGAATTGGGGTTTCAAGACCCCCACCGTCAGTGTCAGAGTAGGCATCCACCCCTACCCAGTGGTAATGAACTCCCTCCCACACCCCACCTGAACTGGGATGGTATCAAAGGACTCCTTGTGTAGAATCAGGACTTTCACCTCCCCTGATGCAGTGTCAGTGTAGAACACATGGGGAGCAGTAACAACACAGCCCTCACCATGCCAGCCATGTGGTGTTGGTGGGGGCCAAGTGAGGAACCTGGACCTCCACTCTCACCTGACAAGAATGAGGCAGAGGCCCCCTTCCTCTGCTGGAGCAATGTCAGAGGAAGGCAGCTAACATAGAGGGTTTAAATAAAATCCAGACTCTTATAACAGAATACCCAAAGTGTCTAAATTTCAGCTGAAAATCACTCATTATACTGAGGATCAGGAAAATCCCATCCTGAATGGAGGAAAAGACAATCAACAATCACCAACACCAAGATGCCAGAGATGTTAGAATTATCTGAGAAGGATTTTAAAGTAACCATCATAAGCATGCTTCATGAGCAATGACAGACACACTTGAAACAAAAGAACAGAAAGCCTAAGCAAATAAAGATATAAATCAAAACAAAAGGGAGATCTTAGAACAGAATAAAACAGTAACTGAAATCAAATTAGATTCAACAACAACATGCAGAGGACAGAGGAAGAATCAGTGAACTGGGTGATAGAACAACAGATGTTACCCAATCAGAACCGTCCAAGGAAAAAGATAGAGAAAGAAAAAGGAAACACGAACAAAGTTTCGGGGACCTGTAGGTCTATTAAAAAATAATTACATTTATGGCACGAGTCCCTGAATGAAAGGAGAGAGTGAGTCAAAAAACTCTATCTAATGAAATAATGGCTGGGAAAAAAATCTCCAAATTTGACAAAAGACATAATTCTACAGATTCAAGAAGTTGAGCAGATCCCAAACAGCATAAACCCAAAGAAATCCATATGGAGAAACACCATAGCCACATTACTAATGTAAACACACGAAAAAATGTCTTGCAAATAGCAAGCAGAAAAGAATACCTTATCTCTAGGGGAAACACAATTTGAATGGGAATAAAATTCTCTCCAGAGATTAGAGTCCACAATATTTTTTAAAGTAGTGAAAGAAAAGAGCTATCAACCCAGAATCCTATACTTGTAAATACTCTTCAACAATAAAAGAATTCAATACATTCTGAGCTGAAGAAAAAAAAGAGATCATCAGAGATACCCTAAAAAATGGCTAAATGAAGTTCTCTAAACAGAAAGAAATGCTAAAAGAAGGTAACTTGGAACATCAGGAAGTAAGAACAAATGGAAAGAGTAAAAATATGTATATAGGAAATACATTTTCCTTTTATTCAGTTTTCCAAATTACACTTGATGGTTGAAACAAAAATTATAACACTTTCTGATATGGCTCTAAACATACACAGAAGATATATTTAAGACAATTAGATTTTTAAAAAAGCTAGAATGGGGTATAAAAGGAAGTAAAGTTCCTAAACTTTACTCAAATTAAATATCTAAAATATCTACACCAGTAAGATGAGATTTTTTTTTAAAAAAGCCCTATAAATGGATATGTTAAAAAAGAAAGATAAATCAAAATGGAACCAAAAAAAAAAAAGAAAGAAAAGAAGTTCAACTAACCCATAGAAAGCCAGGAAAAAAAGACACAGAGAACTGGAAAACAAAGAATAAACAGAAAAAATAAAATGGCAGGCTTAAGCCTTAACAATTTAATAATTATACTAAATTACGCTGCCTAAATACATCATTTAAAAGACAAGGATGGCAAAGTGGAATGAAAAATCATGACTGAACTACGTATGGCCTACAAGAAACTCATTTCAAATATGATTACATAGAAAGAAAAAGAATAAGAAATATCATGCATGCAATCAAGAAAAAAAAAGGAGGAAAAGCCATATTAATATCAGATGAACTAGACTACAGAGCAAAGAAAATTACCAGTGACA
>NW_022590980.1:0-8848 GCF_004348235.1 Phoca vitulina
TTGCTGTGTCTCTCTCTGTCAAATAAATTAAATCTTAAAAAAAAAAACTTCCTGAATCTGAGGAAGGAAACAAATCCAGGTCCAGGAGGCACAGAGAACCCCCAATAAAATCAACCCATGGAGGTCCACACCAAGACACAGAGTGATTAAAATGGCAAAAAGCAATGATAAGGAGAGAATTTTAAAAAGCAGCAAGAGAAAAGAAAACAGTTACATACAAGGGAAACTCCTTAAGGCCATGAGGTGATTTTTCAGCAAAAAACTCTGCAGGCCAGAAGGGAGTGGCAGGATATATTCAAAGTACTGAAAGAAAACAACCTGCAGGAAAAAAATACTCAATCCAGCAAGGCTATTATTCAGAATAGAAGGAGAAATAAAGAGTTTCTCAGACAAACAAAAGTTAAAGGAATTCATGACCATTAAACTAGCCCTACAAGAAATATTAAAGGGGACTCTTTGAGTGGAAAAGAAAGACCTTACGTAAGAGTAACAAAAGTAGAAAGCACAAGTGTATCTATAAAAATCAGTCAAGGGATTCACAAAATAAAAGGATGTAAAGCATGACACCATATAGCTAAAATTGTGGGTGAGGGAGAGTAATAAAGAAGAGGTTTAAACTTAAGCAAACATCGACTTAAAGTAGACTGTTATATGCATAAGATGTTACATACAAACCTAATGGTAACCACAAACCAAAACCAGTAACAGATATGCAAAAAAATTAAGAGGAAGGAACAAAGGAAAAAAAAGGACAAACCAAAAAATAGACTTTTACCTATTGAGTACTGATGGGTACCAGTGGGGAGGTGGGTGAGGGAATGAGTGGAATAGGTGAATGACTACTGATGAGTACTGAGTAATATACAGAATTACTGAATCACTATATTGTAAACGTAAAACTAATTTAACAGTGTATTAAATTTAAATTAAAAATTAAAAAAAAAGAGAAAGGAATCCAAGTATATCACTAAAGAAAGCCAGCAAACCATGAGAGAACAAAGCAGGAGAAGAAAGGAACAGAGAAGAACCACAGAGACAACCATAAAGAAAACAAAATGGCAGTAAGTACATACCTATCAGTAATGACTTTGAATGTAATACCTATCAATAATTACTCCAATCAAAAGACATGGGGTGATAGAATGGATGAAAAAGCAAGACTGCCTACAAGAGACTCATTTCAGACCTAAAGACACATGCAGATGGAAAGGGAAGGGAAGGAAAAGCACTTATCATGCAAATGGAAGTGAAAAGAAAGCTGGGGTAAGCAGTACTGATATTAGGGGAAAAAAGACTTTAAGGCAAAGACTATAACAAGGGCATTATATAAAGGGAACAACCCAACAAGATCTAATAATTGTAAATATTTGTGCACCCAACATGAGAGCACCAAAATACATAAATCAGCTAATAACAAACATAAAGGAAGTAATCAATAGTAATACAATAACAGTAGGGGACTTTAACACCCCACTTGCATCAATGGACAGATCATCTAAACAGAAAATCACTAAGCAAACAGTGGCTTTCAGTGACACACTGGACCAGATGGATCTAACAGATTATTCAGAACATTTCATCCTAAAACAGGAGAATACACATTTTTTTCAAGTGCACATGGAACATGCTCCAGAACAGATCACATATTAGGCCACAAAACAACTCCCAACAAATTCAAGAAGGCTGAAGTCATACCATGCATCTTTCATGACCACAACACTACGAAACTAGAAATCAGCCACAAGAAGAAAATCTGGAATGAGCACAAATAACATGCTACTAAACAATGAAGGGGTCAACTAAGAAATCAAAGAGGAAATCAAAAAATACAGAGACAAATGAAAATGAAAACACAACAATCTGAAATCCTTGGGCTGTGGCAAAAGCTGTTCTAAGAGGGAAGTTTATAGCAATACAGGCCTACCTTAAGAAGCAAGAAAAATCTCAAATAAACAACCTAACCTTACACCTAAAGGAGCTAGAAAAAGAACAAACCAACCCCAAAGCCAGCAGAAGTAAGGAAATAATGAAGATGAGAGCAGAAATAAATGAAACAGAAATTTAAAAAAACAAAGAACATATCAATGAAACCAGGAGCTGGTACTGTGAAAAGATCAACAAAATTGATAAACCTTTTGCTGATTCATAAAAAAAAAAAAAAAGAGAGAGAGAGAAGTCTCAAACAAGATGAAAAAAAAAAAAAAACAAGGAGAAATAACAACTCATACCACAGAAATAAAGGATTAGAAGAGAATATTATGAAAAATTATATGCCAAGAAACTGGAAAACCTAGAAGAAATGGATAAATCCCCAGAAACCTAAAACCTCCCAAAACTGAAGCAGAAAGAAACAAAAAAATTGAACAGACCAAATACCAGCAATGATAGAATCAGTAATCAAAAAACTCCCAACAAAAGTCTAAGACGAGATGGCTTCACAGGTGAATTCTACCCAACATTTAAAGAAGAATTAAGACCCATTCTTCTTAAACTAGCCAAAAAAAAAAAAAAAATAGAAGAGGAGGGAAATCTTCTGAATTCATTCTAGGAGGCTAGCATTATCCTGAGACCAAAACCAGATAAAGAAACTACAAAAGAAGAAAACTACAGGCCAATATCCCTGACGAATATAGATACAGAAATCCTCAATAAAATATTCGCAAACTGAATTCAACAAAAGTTTAAAAAAATCATTCACCATGATCATGTGGGATTTATTCCTGGGTTGCAAGGATGGTTCGATATTCTCAAATCAATCAACATGATACATCACATCAATAAGAGAAAGGATAAAAAACCATATGATCATTTCAACAGATGCAGAAAAAGCATATGACAAAGTATAACACCCACTCATGACAAAAACCTTCAACGGAGTAAGTCTAGAGGGAACATAACAAAACATAATAAAGGCCATATATGAAAAACCCACCCCTAATATCATAGTCAATGGGGGAAAACTCTTCCCCCTTAGGTCAGGAACAAGATAAGGATGTCCATTCTAGAATTGATAAATGAATTCATTAAGGTCAGAGGATACAAAAATCAATGCATTTCTATACACTAATAATAAAGTACCAGAAAGAAAAATTAAGAATACAATCCCATTTACAATTGTACCAAAAATAATAAAATATCTTGAAATAAACTTAACCACAGAGGTAAAAGACCTGTACTCTGAAAACTATAGGACACTGATAAAAGACACTGAAGACACACACAAATACAAAGATATGATGAGCACAGAGCTAGAGGGAGGAAATAGGGTGCTGCTAAAATGACATTTAAGGAATAAGGGAAAGATGGCGGAGGAGTAGGGGACCCTATTTCAACTGGTCCCCGGAATTGAGTTGGGTATCTCCCAGACCACTCTGAGCACCCACGAAACCAGCCTGAGATGTAAGAAGATCTGGATCTCTACAAACAGAATATCGCAGGCGGTTGGTTGTGAGGTACAAAGGGGAGAGCCATGATTCTGCGGGCAGATATTGGAGGATAAACGGCAGAGGGTGGGTGCCTGAACGTGGGGATCCTACACCGCCGGTGAGCGACAGCCTCGTGCGCTGTGGACGGGGCACAGACTCGCAGACCGGTAGCGTCGGGAAAGGACTTTAGGGCAGCCCCCGGGGGTGGAAACCCAGAGCGGCGGGGTCACGCGCACATGATCTGCAGCCCCCCCCGGACAGAAACCAGGAGTGACAGTCGCGTGCACGCGAACTGCAGCCTCGGAGACGGAAACCCGGAGTGCCGGGGTCCTGCCGGTGAACTGCAGCCTCTGGGGTGGAAATGCCGAGTGGTGGAGTCGCGCGCACACGAACTGCAGTCCCCGGGACAGGACCCCAAGCAGCGGAGAGGCGCGCGCGTGTGAACTGGGAGCGGCTGGCGGTTTTAGAAGCACACAGGGCAGAGACGTGCCCTGACCTGGAGGCAGGACTGGGAGCACTGCGGAGGGGCGCACAACCCAGGACGCTGCAGTTTATAGCAGCACGGACAGAAACAGAGACAGTGTGGCCTGGAGAGCTCACTGAAGAACAGACTGCGGTCTCTCTGCTCTGAGGCAGAGGGTTGGAAACGGTTTCTTCTGCTCTGACTCAAGGAAGAGACGCGGAAAGCCGCCAGGGAAAGGCGCCAGAGAACAAAAGCCCCAAAGACTGATTCCCGCTGAGCCCATCCCCCGCAACAGGGGCGCAGGGCAACTCCGCCCAAACAGGGTTGCCTGAGTAACAGCACAGCAGGCCCCTCCCGCAGAAGACAGGCTGGGAAAACAAGAGGCCAGCAACCCTAAGGTCCCAAGAAAACAGGTGCACCTTGCTTGCGTTCTGGTCAATAATTTGGACTCTATACATTCCCTCAAACACCCATCAACAGAATGACTAGGAGGAGGAGCCCCCAAAACAGAAAAGACTCAGAGATTATGACTTATGCTGCAGATTTACAAATGGATGCAGATATAACCAAGATGTCGGAGATGGAATTCAGGCTAGCAATTGTGAAGACAATGGCTAGAATGGAGAAATCAATTAATGGCAACATAGAGTCTCTAAGGGCAGAAATAAAAGGGGAATTGGCAGAACTTAAAAATGCTATCAATGAGATCCAATCCAATCTAGATAATCTAACAGCTAGGGTAACTGAGACAGAAGAGAGAATAAGCGATCTGGAAGACAGTATAATAGATAAAAAGGGAAAAGAGGAGGCCAGGGAAAAACAACTCAGAATCCATGAAAATAGAATCAGAGAAATAAGTGACACCATGAGGCGTTCCAATGTCAAAATCATTGGAATCCCGGAGGGAGTGGAGAGAGAGAGAGGGCTAGAAGATGTATTTGAGCAAATCGTAGCTGAGAACTTCCCTAATCTGGGGAATGAAACAAACATTCGAGTCCTAGAGGCAGAGAGGACCCCCTCCTAAGATCAAGGAAAACAGGCCAACACCCCAGCATGTAATAGTAAAACTTGCAAATCTTAGAACCAAGGAAACCATCGTAAGGGCAGTTAGGGGGAAGAGATTCCTTACGTACAGAGGGAGGAACATCAGAATAACGTCAGACCTATCCACAGAGACCTGGCAAGCCAGAAAGGCCTGGCAAGACACATTCAGGGTAGTAAATGAGAAGAACATGCAGCCAAGAATACTTTATCCGGCAAGGCTTTCATTTAGAATGGATGGAGAGATGCAGAGCTTCCACGACCGGCAGAAGCTGAAAGAGTATGTGACCACTAAGCCGGCCCTGCAAGAAATATTAAGGGGGGCTCTATAAAAGGAGAAAGACCCCAAGAGTGATCTACAACAGAAATTTACAGGGACAATCTATAAAAACAACGTCTTCACAGGCAACATGATGACAATTAATTCATATCTTTCAATAATCACTCTCAACGTGAATGGCCTAAACGCTCCCATAAAATGGCACAGGGTTGCAGATTGGATAAAAAGACAGGACCCATCCATATGCTGTCTACAAGAGACTCATTTTGAACCTAAAGATACATCCAGACTGAAAGTGAAGGGATGGAGATCTATCTTCCATGCCAGTGGACCTCAAAAGAAAGCTGGGGTAGCAATTCTTATATCAGACAAATTAGATTCTAAACTAAAGTCTGTAATAAGAGACACAGAAGGACACTATATCATTCTTAAAGGGTCTATCCAACAAGAAGATCTAACAATTGTAAATATCTATGCCCCCAACATGGGAGCAGCAATCTACATAAGCCAACTGTTAACCAAAATAAAGAGTCATATTGATAACAATACGTTAATTGTAGGAGACCTCAATACTCCACTCTCAGCAATGGACAGATCATCTAAGCAGAAAATCAACAAGGAAACAAGAGCTTTGAATGATACATTGGACCAGATGGACCTCATAGATATTTACAGAACATTCCACCCTAAAACAACAGAAGACTCATTCTTCTCGAGCGCACATGGAACTTTCTCCAGAATAGACCATATACTGGGTCACAAATCAGGTCTCAACCGATACCAAAAGATTGAGATTATTCCCTGCATATTCTCAGACCACAATGCTCTAAAACTGGAACTCAATCACAAGAAAAAATTTGGCAGAAGTTCAAACACTTGGAAGCTAAAGACCACTCTGCTCAAGAATGTTTGGGTCAACCAAGAAATCAAAGAAGAACTTAAACAACTCATGGAAATCAATGAGAACGAAAACACATCGGTCCAAAACCTATGGGATACTGCAAAGGCGGTCCTAAGGGGGAAATACATAGCCATTCAAGCCTCACTCAAAAAAATAGAAAAATCCTGAATTCACCAACTAACTCTACACCTTAAAGAATTAGAGAAAAACCAACAAAGGATGCCTAAGCCATGCATTAGAAGAGACATAATTAAAATTAGAGCAGAAATCAATGAACTAGAAACCAGAAACACAGTAGATCAGATGAAACTAAAAGTGGGTTCTTTGAAAGAATTAATAAGATTGATAAACCACTGCCAGACTTATCCAAAAGAAAGAAAGGACCCAAATTAATAAAATTATGAATGAAAGGGGAGAGATCACGACCAACACCAAGGAAATAGAAACAGCCATTAGAAATTCTTATCAACAACTCTATGCCAATAAACTGAGCAATCTGGATGAAATGGAGGCCTTCCTGGAAACCTATAAGCTGCCAAAACTAAAACAGGAAGAAATTGACAACCTGAATAGGCCAATAACCAGTAATGAGATTGAAGCAGTGATCAAAAACCTCCCAAAAAACAAGAGTCCAGGCCCTGATGGATTCCCTGGGGAATTCTACCGAACATTCAAAGAAGAAATAATACCTATTCTACTGAAGCTGTTCCAAAAAATAGAAACAGAAGGAAAACTTCCAAACTCATTCTATGAGGCCAGCATTACCTTAATCCCCAAACCAGGCAAAGACCCCATCAAAAAGGAGAATTTCAGACCAATATCCCTGATGAATATGGATTCCAAAATCCTCAACAAAATCCTAGCTAATAGGATCCAACAATACATTAAAAGGATCATCCACCACGACCAAGTGGGATTTATCCCCAGGATGCAAGGGTGGTTCAACATTCGCAAATCAATCAATGTGATAGAACACATTAATAAGAGGAGGGAGAAGAACCATATGGTCCTCTCAATTGATGCAGAAAAAGCATTTGACAAAATACAACATCCTTTCCTGATTAAAGCTTTCCAGAGTATAGGGATAGAGGGAACATTCCTCAAGCTCATAAAATCCATCTATGAAAAACCCACAGCGAATATCATCCTCAATGGGGAAAAGCTGAGAGCCTTTCCCTTAAGATCAGGAACATGTCAAGGGTGCCCACTCTCACCACTGTTGTTCAACATAGTACTAGAAGTCCTAGCAACAGCAATCAGACAATAAAAAGAAATAAAAGGTATTCAAATTGGCAAAGAAGAAGTCAAACTCTCTCTTTTCGCAGACGACATGATACTTTATGTGGAAAACCCAAAAGACTCCACCCCCAAATTACTAGAACTCATCCAGCAATTCAGTAATGTGGCAGGATACAAAATCAATGCACAGAAATCAGTTGCTTTCTTATACACTAACAACGCAACTGTTGAAAGAGAAATTAAAGAAACGATTCCATTTACAATAGCACCAAAAACCATAAGATACCTCAGAATAAACCTAACCAAAGAGGTAAAGGATCTATACTCTAGGAACTACAAAACACTCATGAAAGAAATTGACGAAGACACAAAAAGATGGAAAAATATTCCATGCTTATGGATCGGAAGAATAAACATTGTTAAAATGTCTATGCTACCCAGAGCAATCTATACCTTCAATGCCATCCCGATCAAAATTCCAATGACATTTTTCAAAGTGCTGGAACAAACGATCCTAAAATTTGTATGGAATCAGAAAAGACCCCGAATCGCCAAGGAGATGTTGAAAAAGAAAAACAAAGCTGGGGGCATCACGTTGCCCGATTTCAAGCTATATTACAAAGCAGTGATCACCAAGACAGCATGGTACTGGCACAAAAACAGACATACAGACCAGTGGAACAGAATAGAGAACCCAGATATGGACACTCCACTCTAAGGTCAAATAATCTTTGACAAAGCAGGAAAAAACATGCAATGGAAAAAAGACAGTCTCTTCAATAAATGGTGCTGGAAAAATTGGACAGCCACATGCAGAAGAATGAAACTCAACCATTCTCTAACACCATTCACAAAGATTAACTCAAAGTGGATGAAAGACCTCAATGTGAGACAGGAATCCATCAGAATCCTACAGGAGAACATAGGCAGTAACCTCTTTGACATCACCCACAGCAACTTCTTTCAAGATACATCTCCAAAAGCTAGTGAAACAAAAGCAAAAATGAACTTTTGGGAGTTCATCAAGATAAAAAGCTTCTGCACAGCAAAGGAAACAGTCAACAAAACAAAGAGGCAACCCACAGAATGGGAGAAGATATTTGCAAATGACACTACAGATAAAGGGCTGGTATCCAAAATCTATAAAGAACTTCTCAAACTCAACACCCAAAAAACAAATAATCAAGTCAAAAAGTGGGCAGAAGAGATGAACAGACACTTCTCCAAAGAAGACATACAAATGGCTAACAGACACATGAAAAAATGTTCATCATCATTAGCCATCAGGGAAATCCAAATCAAAACCACACTGAGATACCACCTTATACCAGTTAGAATGGCCAAAATGGACAGGGAAAGAAACAACAAATGTTGGAGAGGTTGTGGAGAAAGGGGAACCCTCTTACACTGTTGGTGGGAATGCAAGTTGGCACAGCCACTTTGGAAAACAGTGTGGAGGTGCCTCAAAAATTTAAAAATAGAGCTACCCTATGACCCAG
>NW_022590981.1:0-8838 GCF_004348235.1 Phoca vitulina
TATCAATTAGGCCTCATGAAGTTGGAGTTATAAAACCATCAGGAAGAAAAGTAACTACCTTTTTCACATGATTTTTCATCTGTTAGGTTGAAGGCATGCTTTTCTATTTTATTTACCTGCTCCTTTGTTTATTTTCTACCTTCTTCATTTTCTTTCTCTTTTTCTGATTACTCATGATACATACTGCTATCGAGCTTCATTTTGCACACTATCCTGTAAGGATTCTCTAGGACAACTCTGACCCACATGGTCATGTTAAGTCTCCCAAATGAATGTTGCTGATAAAGACAGTAGCATACACTTTTGAGCCAAACTGCAGAGAGTGTTAGCCAGTATGTGGATGATATGGCATTGAAAATGTGATTTTATATCAGACATGTAACATACTGTAAATGTGTGTAATGTATGTATTATAATTATTTGGTAAAAATATGGAGGGTATGTGGGAGTTTTTTCCCATCAGAATTTAAACAGGCACAAACTGGTTTAAACACTTTTTAAATATTTTATTTATTTATTTGAGAGAGAAAGTGAGCACAAGCTGTGGGGAAGAGCAGAGGGAGAAGGAGAAGCAGACTCCCTGCTGAGCAGGAGCCCGATGACATGGGGCTCAATCACAGGACTCTGAGACCATGACCTTAGCCAAAGGCAGAAGCTTAACCAATTGAGTCAACCAAGTGCCCCAAACTGATTGAAATTTGCTGTATGTTTCTGTACAACTTTGCCTGGTATAGTTACCCACTGATGTATATCCCATATCCTTGTACAATTGTAAAATCTCAGATGACAAAAATTATTTTTGGTTCCTTCTGAATCAGTATGCCATGGAATTGGATCCAAGTAGATTCACCTATTACAACAAAAATGTTAGTTTTTCATTAATATAGTATACGCTAATAATGCCAATACCATATGTTAAAGAAGATAAAATACCCTAAAATGTCTAAAGATTTTATGAAGGTGAATGATATAGTACATAGTCTATAAATGGCAAATATTAGTTTTGAATTTCAAGCTCTCAGCACAATCTAGATTTTTCAAAATATGGAATAAATATATTTTACTTATTCTTCAATTGCTTCCAAAAAATACCTGGAACATAGTGAGTACTTAAGTAGTGTATTGAATAAAATCATCACCTTTTAATTTATGGAAAGTAACATGAGAGTTATTTTGTTGACTCTATTCCATATAATCTGTTAGTGATTTTGGCAATATGAGTCTTTTATTGACTGCAGTTTTGTTAAAAGAAGAGATGAACTTATATTGGGTCTAATGGATTTTACTCTGCTGAAGACATGGATTGCCACATTGATATGGCATTCATAATAAATACTTATATACATTTTTGGTAAACAAGATATGATGATGACCTTTTACTTAGGATAATATTCACTAGCCTAACCAAAAAAGGAAGAAAGGAAGAAAGAGGAAAGATAGGAAGAAGAAGAAAGAAAGAAAGAAAGAAAGAAAGAAAGAAAGAAAGAAAGAAAGAAAGAAAGAAGAAAAAAGAGAAGGAAAGAAGCAAAAATATATTAAGTATTGATCTAAGTTTCAAGTTACTTCCAAAAATTATGATAAAGTGGAAAAGTATTTTTTACCCACTGTGATGCTAAATGAGGTGATCAGGGATAGTTTTTCAAAGTATATGCAGCATAAATTGAAGTTGGATAATATATACTGAACCTATGTCTCTGGTACAAAATAAATGGAGTGAGAAAATTCATGTTGGAAATATTGTTATAGAAGTTGCTATAAGGAAGTTGATAACTACATTATATGGAGTAGGTAGAATTACAAGCAAATTAGTTTGAGGGTAAAAAGAACCGAGGATAAAACTTTGGAGAGTGTCAAAATTTAAATAAAATCCATAGAAGAGAAAAATAAGGTAGGAAATGATAAACTAGTCTAAATTATTCATTGGTGACTCAAGAATAAGGTGATTATTAGCTCACATGTCAATCTGACCTCTGAATCAATTCCATTCAACAAGAATCAGTACCATTGTATCTCTCTCCTTCACATAGAAAATTCTGGAAAAAGCTTTTAAGGTCCGTTACCCTTTTGTCTCTATCCCTTATTTTACCTGAAATTACAAATGCTCTCCTCCATCCTACTGACCAGACGGACTTAATAGATATATTCAGAACATTCCATCTTAAAACAGGAGAATACACATTCTTTTTGAGTTGTTGTGTTCATAAAATCTACTGTGATTAACACCAGCAGCTTTCCCCTTCATGCAATAGAAACAATATCCCAAAACTTCATAAAATATTTCAAAAACAACATTAATTGAGGTGGCTTCGTTTTCTATTTAATTCTTTTGTGAAATTTGCCTGCATTTTAGATTGTTTTCACATCATCATACTCTGTGACAACTATCACTCAGTGGGTTTCTGGATGCTACTGCATAATGAGAGGAGAAACACAAAGACAAAATAGTGAAGATATGATGTTTCCTTTTCTCTTCTATTTTTTAGTCCCTAGTTCAGCTTCCTCTTCTATGGATTCTTCTCCCAAAGGATTTACAAATATGCATCTATTACTGAATTAAATGCATCCAAACCCATTGTTCTAGAGTGTCCATGTACTCAATAAAAACAAGGTGTTGGTATGTCTTGAATGTTTTAGTCCTCTAAAAAATTTTTTTGAGGAAGTGTATTTTAAGTATGTTGTGTCAAAACAAACAAACAAATGTAAAAACAAAAACCAAGCCTTTATAGATGTAATGAGATAATAATATAAAAATTTCAGTATATCTCTAGAGTCATTCAGGAATTTCCAGATGCAAAAATCATGAGAAATCAAGTGCTCCATTTTGCACATCCATACTTTTCTTTACCTACACCAGTTCTTTCTTTATTACTTCGTCAAGTGTTATTAAAGCACAGTATATTAAATATTGTAAGAGGGAATAGTGGCAGAATGGTAAATTTGACACAATGCTTAAGTTTCATGGATTTGTTTCCTTGTATTTTGGGGAGGGAAGAAGAGAGAAACAAAGAGAGAGGGAAAGGAACAAGAAGTTGTAGTTGTATGCACTGAGTGAGAGGTAAGGGAACATTGAAATCCAACTGAAAGCAGCAGCAGGAGAGTTAAAATTATGTTTTTTGGTTTTTAATTAGGAAGCCTGGTTCCTGAGAAATAATGAATGGTTGGCCCAGTAAGGAAGGACACACCATGCCATGTAGATGATAGAGGAGACATGAACTAGAGAATGTGCTTAATGTAACAACACAGATTTTTTTTCAATGTTAAGATACGATTAGGAGAGACACAGATACTATGATATCAAACATGGTCATGGAGGGCAAACTGGGTAAAGGGGAGCAGGAGATACAGCTCCTACTTATGGGATGAATAAGTCACAGGGATAAAAAGTACAGCATTAGGAACAGAGTCAAGGGTATTCTAACAGCTTTGTAGGGTGACAGATGGTAGCTACACTTGCTGTGAGTACACCATAAGGTTTAGACTTGCTGAATCACCATTCTGTACCCCTGGAAATAATGTAACATGTGTGTCAGCTATACTCCAAGTAAAAAAAAAAAATGGAATGACCAAGGACACTCTGCAAAGATGTTGAACTTTATTCTGAAAGTATTATGTGTCATTAAAGGTTTTCTCCATAAGGTAAGCACATGTTTTTTGTGTGCATGTATAAATGTAAATGTCTGTGTCTGTGTGTGTGTGTGTATCTACCAGGCATGTGATGGCATATCTTCTCGGTGGATATAAGGCATCATGCTTTTTAATCAGATAAGGCTACTAAATTAATGAAGATATGGGGTATTTTAACTAAGATTAACAATTTCAGAGCTTAAGGCTAGTGGACTATTCCTGAAAACTCCAGATCATAGATCATATACTGAACAATGATGGAAAATATGCATATGTGTGCAGATAGCCACAATTTGATTTATGGCATTAAAATCAATGCATCTATAAAATAGACTGCATGTCATATAAATGGGTGATACTCTGGCTTGTTTAATGGATTCAGGCTCATCACATATCAATGACTGCTGAGGGTTACTATTTATAAATCTAGGGGATGTCTTGGGACATCTTTTGAAAAATGTTTTCAATGTCAATATTTGTTATATGATTAATGTATGATATTATTATAATGGATTGTCAGTAGGATTGTTGTTTTTAGATAACATAGTTTCTTTAGGAATAAAACTGAGATAGTATCAGACGTAATTTCTTAATGTTTTAGCCAGGGTTCAGCAACCTTCTATGAAAAGAAACAAATACATAACTTAAGCTTTGTGGGCAAAGAGGCAATTCAAAACTACTAAGTAGGTATTTGGATAGCAAGAGAGAAAACATATTTGCACAAAAATTTTAATGATATTCAAAATCTTATATGGGTAATGATAATCCTAATTGGGTAGTTTTTCTATAATTTAGTCTAAAGTAGAAGAATGGAATTCATTTTTTTTTCCTGAGGGATAACACTCTGCTTAAGTGGGACTGAAAGTTAGACTTTCCTCATCACCACATTGATCTCAAGAGTTCATCTGTAAAAACTGTTCTCAGCTAGTGGGCTATCCAAAAACAAACAGCAGGCCAGGATAGGTGGTCCACTCTAATTCCAAGCTTATCTGGAGAAGTTTGAAATATATCTAACAATTACTAGTCCTGATGGTGATCCTAAAAATAGTGGGAATAGGAAACCAATGGGGAGACAGAATGTGAAACTGGAAATTATTTCTTCCATCCTCAATTGTCAATATGGCATAAAATATCTGGTCTAGAGTCCAGATTGTCCCATTATTGTGGCCTTCAAATTATCAGGACCAGCTCCAATCTGAGACCTGAAAAGGGAAAAAAGGAAAACAAATGGGTCATTGCAAGGACAAGAGGATAACCAGGACTCTCTATCCTCCCACACATGGGCTGAGACAATTATAGAATACATTCTCGAACGGGAAATTGCCTGAAAAAGAAAAATATATTTTGTATTGGTAATTTTAATGATTTCTAGAAACTTCAAAATGATCCTTCAAAGAGATTGCATCAATTATAACAATGACTAATAGCACTTTATGTCTGAATCCTCAAACACTGGTTGTGATTGAGATTTTTAAGCTTTTGATGGTCTGCTGGGTGAAATATGATTCTCTTTATAATTAACATTAATAAAGAGTGCAATAACTGCAGCTTTTTTCCACTTGTATATCCTTTTGTTGAATTACTTTATTGTTTCATTTGATCATTTTCTGATTTGTGTTCATTTTTTATTCTGTGTTTAAAATCTGATAAAAATATATTGAATTAATATTTTCAAGGGCTTTATTCCTCAAGAGTGATTTCAGAAGCAGAAAGGGGTCTTCATAATATTGAGTTTTGACACATCAGGTGCTGGAGTTGACTTTCACTCTTAGTGTTTGCTTTCAGATGAAGGAGCAATAATGTATTGACCCTTTTGGCTTTTTGCAGGCCCTTATCTAAATGTTCAATTTAGGCAGAATAACTTGCAACATTGGCTCCTCTCCACCCTTCTTCTTCTTGGTAGAAAAGTGTCCATGGACTACTGTAAAATTCACCCTTTAATGTGTACAAGACGCTGGTTTTTAGTATATTCAAAAAATTGTGTTACTCTCTCTTCTCTAATTCCATAACATTTTTGTGATCCCATAAAGATACCCCATTCCATCACCAGGCACTAGCCACTCATCCTGTCCCCAGTTTATGAAAACCACACATCTACCTTCTGACTCTATGGATTTGACTAGTCTGGACATTTCAAGAAAATATATCATATAATACATGGCATTTTATGTCTAGGTTCTTCCACATAGCATAAAGTTTTCAAGTTCAGCTATGTTGTAGCATATCAGAACTTCTTTTTATTCTTTTGTGAATGAATGTCATTGCACATATGTATCTGAGTCTACTCTTGCACCTGGCAGTCAGGACTCTGGCCACATGATCTTCTCCTCTCTGCATGGTAAGGACTCCCATTTTAAATCAGACAATTCCACAAATAATATAGGCATGGCCAGGTCCTGCTATTTCTATTTGCCATAATTCATTTAAACTTGTAACTTCTCGCTTGATAAATTTTATTAACCATTGCAGTAAAAGCTATTCAACTTCATTTCTAACACTGTTGTATTAAAAATTAAACTTTTGGGCACCTGGGTGGCTCAGTTGTTTAAGCAACTGCCTTTGGCTCAGGTCATGATCCTGGAGTCCCAGGATTATGTCTTGCATTGGGCTCCCCACTGAGCAGGGAGTCTGCTTCTCCCTCTGACCCTCTCATCTCTCATACTCTCTCTCATTCGCTCTCTCTCTCAAATAAATAAATAAAATCTTTAAAAAAATAAATAAAAATTAAACTTTTGTTTCTTGTTTTCTCTAGAACACATGTAGAATGAAGAGCCACTTCTGAAAATTTGCACTCTGTAGCTCCTATTACATTACTCTGAAGTAATTATTTTTATTAATGTAGGAGTCCTAAGGAATTGTATCTGTCACCAAATAAGGAGTCACATTGTTTCTAAAAAATCCTATTCCCCTTTAGTTCTCACGGGTTTTAACTAAACAGTATCTAAGAGTAATTTTGTCTCCAACATTCAGTAGCATTATGATTCTATGAGGTTCAAAAATTTTTTTGCATTTCCCAAAGGTATCTTGTGGGTCATTCAATATGTTTATAATATTATAATTCTCTATACAGAGAGTAGTGCATCAATTTCAGAACCTGCTGACCTCACCTCAGCCTACTTCATACTCTATCTGAAAACTATTTCTTTTGTTTTCTTTGAAAATATCTTACTTTATTTTGAGTTCATTAGGTGCTACTCTGTTGGGTGGCTGGCATTCTGATATACTTTGTTTTTTGATTTACATATTTATGCTGTGGTTGATTTCAGTCTACCATGTGACATCACTGAGTGCAGAGCTGGAAAGAAATACACACAACTAACTCCCCTAAGCCACTGTGAAGTAACCCAGTACACAAAGCAGCCATATTCTAGGATGAAGATAATTTTGTGGCAGTTTAAAAGCAAGATGGGAGTCAGAGAATCTTTCAGTGCATGAAGAATATGTCTGCTAAATAATGCCAGATGCAATGACACAGGACAAAAACCATCTAACTCTAAGTAAGACCATCATGTCTCTTAGGCAGATGCATGTAATGCATTCTTGTTAGACTTCTCTTTGCACCACACAGATTCAGAATCTTTTCATTTCCTCCTGCTATCAAAGCTTAAAATCACAACCCCCCTTTTTTGTCAACTAAGTAAACACTTGCCATAATAGTTCATAGCTGGGAAGTTGATATATATAAAGTGACTGGCACTAAAATCTGAAAATGCATAATATCATTTCATGAGAGTCTTAAATGAATGGGACAATTTCTTTTTTTATTTAAATGCAATTTTCCAACATATAGTACATCATTAGTTTCAGATGTAGTGTTCAATAATTCATCAGTTGCCTATAACACCCAGTGCTTATCACATCACGTGCCCTCCTTAATGCCCATCACCCATTTACCCCATTCCCCCACCCACCTCCCCTTCAGCAACGCTCAGTTTTTTTCCCAGAGTTAAGAGTCTCTCATGGTTTGGCTCCCTCTGAATTCTTAACCATTCACTTTTCCCTCCATTCCCTTATGATCCTCTGAACTATTTCTTATATCCCACATATTAGTGAAACCATATGATAATTGTCTTTCTTTGATTGACTTATTTTGCTTAGCATAATACCCTGTACTTCCATCCATGTCAGTGCAAATGGTAGGTATACCTCCTTTCTGATGGCTGAGTAATATTCCATTGTACATATAAACCACATCTTCTTTATCCATTCATCTGTTGAAGGACATCTCAGCTCCTTCCACAGTTTGTCTATTGTGGACATTGCTGCTATGAACATTGGGGTGCAGGTGCCCCTTCGTTTCACTACATCTGTATCTTTGGGGTAAATATCCAGTAGTGCAATTGCTGGGTCATAGGGTAGCTCTATTTTCAACTTTTTTGAGGAACCTCCATACTGTTTTCCAGAGTGGCTGTACCAACTTGCATCCCCACCAACAGTGTAAGAGGGTTTAATTTCTATATCACATAGAAATATTCCATTTAGCTCTCTGTCAGCATGTCTATACTGATTAGTCTGAATACCTTGAGATGTTTTCATTTCCCTTCATTGGCTCATTATTTTGTATAAAAGTGTAATTGACTATTTGTGTTGTCCTAGGGCACTGTCTTGTCTTAGAAGTTTCTGAAAGGATGGTCAGTTTGGCTCCCAGTCCCCAAGGACACCAGGATTTGAGAGTTTTTATTAGATGCAGATCAGCTATGAGATAAATTCTTCTGGGTTTTGAACCATATTTTGCCTGCTTTTCACCCTTGTCCCAGGCTAATTTAAAGCCCATCAGTGACTGGTGCAAAAAATCCCCCAGGTGGCTCCTATAGTACAAAACAGCCATCCTCACTATCTGAAACACCAAAAGATTTTCACTCTGTGGCTTCTACATATGTTACCACAGATGATTCCAGGTAAGTCTTTGAGCCTTAGATTCTGCACTGAGTGTGGGAAAATGGAGGATTGGTTTCAAAGAGAACACAAACCCTTTTATGATCCAAGAAGATGGCAGGATGATAAAAAAGCAGGAGTCTTACAATAGCTGATTTCTCAAACATGAATATTTTGTTTCATGTTGCTGTTCAGAATATTTCTGAGTCAGTTGATCACACAATGGGTGATAGATTTTAAAGTAGACCTGACTAGAGGAAGACCCTAGAGAAGGATCTGGACCCCATACACGCAGGTGACATTTGGCAATGCCTGGGACATTTTTTATTTTCATGACAA
>NW_022590982.1:0-1599 GCF_004348235.1 Phoca vitulina
CCCAGCTCATTTCGTTGCAGATCATCCAACCATGAACATGTTGGCTTGTTGCTTCCCTAAGTCTGGCGGCTGCAGGCTGAAGAAAGAGCGCCCTGCAAACGCTGTCCCGCGCTGGGGATGTCCTATCAGGGCTCCCCGACGCCTCTGGCCGTTTGGCCGGAAGGCCCGAAAGGTGACACCAGGAGGCCCAGAGCCGGCCACCCAGCCCCACAGGGTCTAATCCACCTGTGCAGCCCCAGGTCCCCTCCCCTCCGTGTGTGTGTGTGTGTGTGTGTGTGTGAGGGGGGGGGTCATGTGGGGTGGGCAACCCCATTCAAGAGCAGGCTGATGAGGGGTCAGATAACCCGTGGGCAGGTCATGTTCAAGATCAAGGCTGGCTGGGTGGGACGGGGTGTGGGGGGCTGCGAGCTTCTGCCCAGGGTTTATCCCGATCGCCCTGCAGGGATGGGTCACGGTCCCGCGTGCAGGGCTGTGCACCCACAGGTCTGTGTCGGATCTGGGAGCAGCAGGGGGACTGGGCAGGGGGACAGGGAGGTTGGCCGCGCAGGGCTGTGATGCCTCCGGGCCGGCTACCCGTCCCTGTCTTTGCAGACCACGGATGAAATTGGGAGGAGGCTGGCGGACACCCACTCCATCTACGGGACCTGGGGCGTGACCCCACAGGACTCCCCAGGAGCAGGTGCTGGGGATTGCGGGGGAAGGCCTCCGACACCACCCAGACCACTGTCCCTGCTGGTCACTGACTGGATTGTGCTCCAGGAGCCGGAGCCCACGGAGGCCGAGCCCGAGGCTGAGAAGCCCGGGGCTGGGTGCCTGTGGGTGTGTGGGGACGGGTCGGGGCTGGCCCCACAGGGAGGAGCCCCCAGAGGCTGGTGTGGGGCCTGGAGCAACGACTGGGCTCAGAGCGCCCAACGGGTGGACGGCAGTCGGGGAGACGCCCCGGGGAGGGCTCCTTCCTGGCTGCGGCTTCTCTGGGAGGCCCTGGGCGGGGCTGTCTTGCAAAGGCCCACGGAGAGCAGGCACGGGGCTGAGCTTTTCTCCTCTCACAGCTGCTCCACCATCTCAGGAGCTAGAGCCGGCTCCAACCCCATCGGCAGCTCTGGAGGGAGGGGTCGTGCCCGCAGCGACTTCAGGAGGAGACCCGGAGCCAGCAGGTGACCCGGCACCCGCCCACGGAGAGCCTGACGGGGGCCAGGAAGGGCCTGCTGGAGAACCTGCCTCCGGAGAGCCTGCCCCTGCTCCTGCCCCTGTTCCTGCCAGAGCCGCTGCCCCTGCGCCGGCCCCGAACTGTGGCCCTGCTCCTGGCCCTGACCCACCTCCTGCCCTGGATCCTGACCCATCCCTACCCCTGCCAGTGCCCCTGTTCTCGTCCCTGACCCAGATATTGCCCCGGTTCCTGGACGTGCCATCGCTGCAGACCCTGTCCCTCCCCTTGCACCTGCCCCCTCCCCTTCCCCTGCTTGTGCGCCTGTCCCGGCCCCTGCGCCAACTCCTGCCCCTTCCCCTGCCCCTGCCTGGGTCCCTGTTCTTGCCCCTGACACAGCTCTTGCCCTTACTCCTGCCCCTGCCCCTGCCAGAGCCGATGCCCCTTCCCCTGCC
>NW_022590982.1:1699-8833 GCF_004348235.1 Phoca vitulina
CCCCTGCCTGTGTCCCTGTTCCTGCCCCTGCCCCTGCCCCTGCCAGAGCCAATGCCCCTTCCCCTGCCCCTGCCAGAGCCGATGCCCCTTCCCCTGCCTGTGTCCCTGTTCCTGCCCCTGCCCCTGCCCCTGCCAGAGCCAATGCCCCTTCCCCTGCCTGTGTCCCTGTTCCTGCCCCTGCCCCTGCCCGAGCCAATGCCCCTTCCCCTGCCCCTACTCGTGCCCCTGCACCTGCCCCTTCCCCAGCACCTGCCTGTGCACCTCTTCTTGCCCCTGACCCAGATCCTGAACCATCTCCTGCCCTGGGTCCTGTCCCTTCCCCTGCCCCTGCCTGTGCTCCTATTCTTGCCCCTGACCCGGGTTCTGCCCCTGCCCCTGCCTGTGGTCCTGTTCCTGTCCCTGACTCACCTCCTGCCCCTGCACCTGCCCCTTCCCCTACCTGTGCACCTGTTCTTGTCCCTGACCCAGATCCTGAACCATCTCCTGCCCTGGATCCTGTCCCTTCCCCTGCCCCTGCCTGTGTTCCTGTTCTTGCCCCTGACCCAGCTCCTGACCCTGCACCAGCCCCCTCCCCTACCTGTGTTCCTGTTCTTGCCCCTGACCCAGCTCCTGCCCTGGATCCTGCCCCTTCTCCTGCCCCTGCCTGTATTCCTGTTCTTGCCCTTGACCCGGCTTCTGCCCCTGCAACTATCCCTTCCCCAGCCCCTCCCTGTGCTCCTGTCCTTGCCTATGACCCAGCTCCTTCCCCTTTCCCTACCCGTTTCCCTGCCCCTGCATGTGCGCCCATTCCTGCCCCTGACCCACCTCCTGCCCCTGCACCTGTCCCTTCCCCTGCCGGTGTCCCTGTTCCTGCCCCTGCCAGAGCCGATGCCCCTTCCCCTGCCCGTGTCCTTGTTCCTACCCCTGCCCCTGCCCCTGCCAGAGCCGATGCCCCTTCCACTGCCGGTGTCCCTGTTCCTGCCCCTGCCCCTGCCCGTGCCAGAGCCGATGCCCCTTCCCCTGCCCGTGTCCTTGTTCCTGCCCCTGCCCCTGCCCCTGCCAGAGCCGATGCCCCTTCCCCTGCCGGTGTCCCTGTTCCTGCCCCTGCCAGAGCCGATGCCCCTTCCCCTGCCCGTGTCCCTGTTCCTGCCCCTGCCCCTGCCCCTGCCAGAGCCGATGCCCCTTCCCCTGCCGGTGTCCCTGCCCCTGCCCCTGCCCCTGCCCCTGCCCCTGCCAGAGCCGATGCCCCTTCCCCTTCTTTCCAGGGCCACTGCCCCTTCCCCTGGCCCTGCCTGGGCTCCTGTACTTGCCCCTGACCCAGCTCCTACCGTCGATCCTGCCCCTGGCCCTGCTCTTGCATCTGGCCCTGCCCCTCTTCCTGCTCCTGCAGGGCTCCCAGAACCACATCCAGAGCCCACATCCTCGCGAGGAGAGCTCCTTGTACAATTACCCTTAGCTCCATCACCCGACCCCGACACCCCGCCAGATTGTTTCATCCCATCCCCCTATGTTCTTTCTCTCTGGTACATATTAACTGTTATATTATCTTTCCATGTCCTATATGCTGTTTATTATTTATTTTAAATAAAATTAATTGTTTTCAGTTGAACAAGTCCTGAGCGTGAAGTACATTCCCAACGCTGGGCCACCACACCACAGAACATTGCTGTGGAATATCTGCTTCCCCAAAGGAGTCCCCAAACCAGAAGGCCTCCCTGGAAACCCCTAAGCTGCTTTCTCTCTCTGTTCCTTTACCTGTTCTGGATGTTTCCTGTACGTGGAATCACACAGTACGGGCCTTTGTGTCTGCCCCCCTATTTTCAAAGGGGACTCATTCTTTTCTGTGTTGACTTGACATAGAATTTTCCTGATTTGATGTTGAAAGCCCCGATGGATTACAGATGAGATGTACTCATAGAGCCCCCTTTGGTAAATAGGGACACAATCTCGGGGCGGAGACCCCTATTCCTGCTGGGACACCTCAGCCTGACCCCAGACAGGAAAGGGCTGGTTCCTCCCGTGACCCACAGACAAACCAGGGAAATGCAGAAGGCTGGAAGACACACGCCAAAGGGCCAAAGCATTGCTCACAACCCAAGGCCAGAGAAAGGTTTCCCATGCCTCTGGTCCAAACCAGGCTCCAAGTCACTGGGTTCCACAGGGACAGAGACCAAACCCATGAAAGTTCAAGGCGGGGGGGGACAGGCACGGGGGGAGTCAGAGATGCGGGAGCTCCCGGGGAAGGACTCTGGCAAAGGAAACCCTATGGAGGCAGCGCTGGTCACCCTCAGACTGGCAGGTGTCTGGTCTGGGGACCAGCAGCCCTGGGGAGAACGTGAGGAAGTGGAGGTCCCCTGGAGAGAAGGGGGACGGGCACCCCTGTCTGGGAGAACAGTGAGCAGCACCCGTCCCAGGCCGCAGGGGCACCCATCACCTAGCACGCTCGTCCTGGGACTCACGCCCGGAAACTCTGGCTCGGTTTTTCACAGATGTGTTTTCAGGAGTGTTCAGCACAGCGGTGGTGGAGAGAGCAGGGAATGGACCAATGCTAATGCCCAAGGAGATGGACGGGATCCTCGGTCCCAGTCCTCAGGATAGAATGCCCTATAGCTACTGTCACTGTGTCGTCCAGGGCACAGGATCCGGGCAGCCCCTCCTGAGACCCCCTCCTGCCACCCTGCTCCTGAGAACATTCAGAATTGTTTGAGGAGGAGGTGGAGAGGATCCAGGATGACAGAGGGCCAAGGAGAAGGAAGGTCAGCACTGGGAGGACAGTTGCATGGGCCCTGGGCCACCATCCAGGGCCCGGGCTGTGATGCCCTCGGACCTCATCCCAAATAAGGGTTCCTGATGGATGGGCCCGTCTTCCTTGGTTTCCCTCCCTCCCTCTTTCCCTCCACCCATTCCTCCCTCCCTCCCCCCTTCCTCTTTCCTTTCCCCCTTCCTCTCTCATTCAGCAGAGGATCTGGGGTCCCTGCTCTGTACTGAGCACTGGGACTCCATCCGTGACTCCATCCCCAGCCCACGTGGTCCCTGCCCACATGGCACTCAGGTCCACTGCGAGAGGTGACGGGGGGCAGTCCTCAGGGCTAACAGAGGTGATGAGCACCAGGAATCTGCTCCTGAAAACAGAGGCCAGTTGCACAAAGAAAAGAATGGAGACACCCATGCTCAGCACATCCTCCAGAAAAATCTAGTCCTGAAAAGTGATGAAAAGTAAGTATATGCTAGACTTAACGCAATGTGAGTTCTAAGGGCCCATACACACTGATTCCTGGAAGCAAAGAGAGTAGATCATCCAGTGCTGACTGGGGCGTTGTGACACCACTTTTCTGACCTAATGACAGTGTTTCAGCCAACATCTCCAGGGCCTCTGAACTTTCCCAAGGGTCTCTGCGATCCTTTGACCCTTACGTCGTCCTCCTTAGGAAGCCCTGTCCTGTTGTCTTCCTTGTCTCCTGCCTCTTCTGGGGCCCTTCAGGGGCCTCCCCCACCACGCCACCCTCACCAGGACTCCCCGTGCCCCGCGGCCGGGCGCCCGCATCCGGCGCTGGGTCATGGTTCTGGGAAGACACCAGACGCACACAAGTAACTGAGGAGCATCTGAAGTTCAGGTAGGCGCCGTGAGAATCTCCGGTGCTTTTACCTGGGGCAGCTCCCATCCCCCTAAACCCTCAGTGTGAGGGCTCTACCAGGGGTGGGGTGTAGGCCTGGAGGACCCGTGGCTCCACCGTCAGAGGTCTCCAAGTTGACCAGTGCACGGCGGGGGGGGGAAACCCCGGCCACACCTTGAAGAATTTCTTTAGCAGGTTCCCCATTGTTCTAGGCATTGGTTGGGTCCCTGCTTTTGGTGACCGTTCTTGGCAGCTGCCCCCCCGCCCCGGGGCCCCACTTCAGACCCACGCGGCCCAGCGGGCACACAGAGCAGGCAGCCCGTCCAGAGAGGACCCGTCGGGAAACACGCTTGTCCCGGAGCCTGAAAAGCCTCACACCTTGAGTTTTGTCCTCTCGCTTTTCAGTCCCTGCCAACCTACACCACTTCAGGGCTGCTTCCTCCACGGCACGGTTTCTGGGGCTGCTCTGTCACGTGAGGCCACAGGGCGAGTCCCCCGGAGGATCCCATCTGGGTTGGGACGGGCCAGGCCAAGCGGACCGCATGATTCCCACAGAAAATAAAGCTTACGTTTGGACAAATGTGGCTCTGGGGCCTGTGGCTTCCACAGTGTGGCTTATGTGCTTTTGCTCGTGGATGTGGCATTTGTGAAACCCCCACGGGGCCCACAGAGCCCACAGGACTCTCAAGCTTCATGTCCTCAAGCCACTCGGCACTTGGTGGCACACACGGATTTGTGGGGCCTTCCCTGCGGCACCCGTGCTCCTGGAATGAGGTGCTCGGCCCCCGTCCCTCCGAGCTCCAGAGAGGCTGGCTGTGAGGAGCCAAGAGCCCTTGAAATCCAAACGCGATGTAAAACCATGCTGTGGATGGGAGTCCTGGGATCTGCGTGGGGCCCCAAGAGCCCGAGGGGGCCAGAAAGCCATACCAGGCTTGAGAAGCAGGCCGTGGAGGGAGGGGCGTCCCAGGCTGGCCCCCGGGCCGCTCAGGTCTGGGCTGGACAGTGAGCGACATGGGGGGAGGCAGAACACACGTGGGACGTGGGAACGGCCCCATCCTGTCCTGGTTTAGGGACTGGGTACAGGGCCGCGGCGCCCCGCTCACCACCACCAAGGGAACTGTACTGATGGCCGGCCTGGCCCCGGCCCTCCTCTGTCCCCTGAGGGTCCCCTGGAAGCTGTACACGGAAGGCTGCTGGAGACCAGCAGGGGTGACAGGAGTTGTTACTGGTCACGGCTATGGTCCTGGGGGCGCTGGGGGCAGAGCAGGGCAGGCAGGGGAGCCCCTGCTGAGTGGATACCTAACTGGACAGGGAGACACAAGGGAGCAAGACACCTTCAGGGCGATAGGGACCCAAAGGCGAGGTGCAGGCTTCTGGAACAGACAATGTGGGGCCGCTCCAGGAAGATCAAGGAGACCCCCAGGCCATTTCTAAATTGACCTCTAAGGCTGACCCTGGCAGGAGGGGCCCTCCAAGCTTGCCACCCTGGAAGTGAACCCCAGGAGAACCCAAAGCAGCCAAAGGAGACGGTGAGTGTGCCCGAGGCCTGCGAGAGGCAGGGGACAGGCCTCCCAGGGAGCACGGGGGGGTCGCCCCCAGCCCTTCCCCACTCTCCCTGCTGCGGTACCTGACCTGCCACGTAGACCTGAGCTCCTCTGGGCCCGGGCAGGGACGTGCCCTGACCAGCTGCTGTCGTGACGGTGCTGGTGGCAGCCACCAGAGCAAGGGCCTAGGAGAGCCAGGCTCCTGGATTCAGGACCACGGTGAGGATGAGTGCCATGCCGCAGCGAGGGCCAGGGAGCTCAGGGGGAGTGTGGGGACGAGGGCGCTCCAGGACCGGGCTCGGGGAGGGCCGGGAGGGTCTCCTGCCCCGACGCCGTCCGGGACACTGACGACCCGGGGGGCCACGGCGGCTGTGCCCCTTACGTGGCCATGATCTCAACCCAAGGGGTCTGGGCTGCTCCCTTCACACACACACACACACACACCACACACACACACACACACACACCACACACACACACACCCGGTCCAGCCCCAGCCTTGGCCAGGTACAAAATCACCCTTCACATACGTGTAAGATGATCCCAACCAATTGTTGATATTCTGTTGCACTTCAGGACACGGACAGGAATATTTTTGCAGTTTCTGTGTTGTGAATTGTCCCTCCTTTATCCAAAGATCAGCCCCACCGTGAACCTGAGTGGGCCCTGCCACTGGGGGAGAGCCAGAGGCTGTGGGCGGTCCGTGCGGACAGCCCGAGGAAGCTGGTGGAGCCGGGCCAGGCCCTCTCCTGTGGCCCCTCTCCCGGAGCACCTCCCACAGGAACGCCCCCCCAGCCCTTCCCACACCTGCTGCTCACAAAGGTGAGCAGGGCCCCCCGTCCCGCCCGGCGGCTCCCCCTCACCTGCGGGCTGTGTGTCTCGGGCCTGGCACGTCCCCTCTCCGAACCTCAGGTGTCTCCTGGGGACCCTGCGTGCCACGAGGCCCGACCCCACACACGGGGTTGCCGTCGGGCCTGTTGGGACCGCTCCCCGACCCTGTGGCCGGCCCACGGGGAGGGTGGCCTGGGGCTGAAGCGCTTCCTCTCCACCATGAAGGAGCTCTCTGCCCCACGCCTCGGTGTCCTGTGTCCGGAGCAAAGCCGCATTGCCGGCTGTGACGAGGTCTCAGATTCCATGTGGGGCTCCCATCCTGGGTGGAGCCAGAGCAGGGATCCCTGGGGGCTGGCAGAGGGGTCCCAGAGCCACTCAGACATCTGAAAGGTGCTGGTTGGGCTTCATCGACTCCACAAATGGACAGGAAGCCCCTTCTAGACATTTTGCATAATTCAGGGACCAGCCAGACAAATCTCCCTGCCCCGCGGGCCTCTGTTCTAGGTGGGGGTCCGCCGGTAAGCCTAGACGACAGAGCAGAGATGGGCACACGACGTTCCGTGGGACGCCCTGCCGGCCTCCTCTAGATACGGATCCCTCTGCTCTCATTGTCCGAAGGATGACGGGCCCTAGGACCAAGAAGAGCCCCTGTCTCCGAGGTGGTGAGGGAACGTGGGGGACCGGTCAGGTGTGGAGCCACGGGTCTGGTGCACATCGGCCGCAGGGCTGGGTCATGGTACAGGAGCTGTGGGCAGGTCGTCCGTGCACACCTGGCCATGACACACCTGGCTGGCCCTCTCGGTGGGGAGGCCTGTGTGCCTGGTGCACCTGTCCCCCACCTACCCCTGGAGGAGCGGCCATGTTCAAGCATTTCCATGTCCAACCCTCAGGGACAGTGGGGAACCTGGGTCAAGAGAGGCAGGGGCTGGCCCAGGACAAATGAGGGGTGCAGAGTCCAAGGAGCAGGGCCGCTCTCCAGTCCTAGGCCAGTCCCAACCCTCCCATGAGGTTTGCTTTGGGGGTGAGAGCCCCTCAGATCCTCGGAAATAGCTACCCACCCCATCCCCTGTGGGGACATGACCTTGGGCATCCCCGGGCACGTAGAGGCATGCGCACCTGCACACACACACACACACACACACACACACACACCACTCTGACTGCCC
>NW_022590983.1:0-8829 GCF_004348235.1 Phoca vitulina
ATAAATCTAACCAAAGAGGCAAAGGATCTGTACTCAGAAAACTATAACATACTCATGAAAGAAATTGAGGAAGACACAAAGAAATGGAAAAATGTTCCATGCTCATGGATTGGAAGAACAAATATTGTGAAGATGTCAATGCTACCTAGAGCAATCTACACATTCAATGCAGTCCCCATCAAAATACCATCCACTTTTTTCAAAGAAATGGAACAAATAATCCTAAAATTTGTATAGAACCAGAAAAGACCCGAATAGCCAGAGGAATGTTGAAAAAGAAAAGCAAAGCTGGCGGCATCACAATTCCGGACTTCAAGCTCTATTACAAAGCTGTCATCATCAAGACAGTATGGTACTGGCACAAAAACAGACACATAGATCAATGGAACAGAATAGAGAGCCCAGAAATGGACCCTCAACTCTATGGTCAACTCATCTTTGACAAAGCAGGAAAGAATGTCCAATGGAAAAAAGACAGTCTCTTCAACAAAAAATGCTGGCAAAATTGGACAGCCACAGGCAGAAGAATGAAACTGGACCATTACAATAGACTCCAAATAGTTGAAAGACCTAAATGTGAGACAGGAGTTCATCAAAATCCTAAAGGAGAACACAGGCAGCAACCTCTTTGACCTCAGCCACAGCAACTTCTTCCTAGAAACATCGTCAAAGGCAAGGGAAGCAAAGGCAAAAATGAACTCTTGGGACTTCATCAAGATAAAAAGCTTTTGCACAGCAAAGGAAACAGTCAACAAAACCAAGGACAACTGACAAAATGACAGAATGGGAGAAGATATTTGCAAATGACATATCAGATAAAGGGCTGGTATCAAAAATATATAAAGAACTTATCAAACTCAACACCCAAAGAACAAATAATTCAATTAAGAAATGGGCTGAAGACATGAACAGACATTTCTGCAAAGACATCCAAATGGCCAACAGACACATGAAAAAGTGTTCAATATCGCTTGGCATCAGGGAAATCCAAATCAAAACCTCAATGAAATACCACTTCACACCAGTCAGAATGGCCAAGATTAACAAGTCAGGAAACGACAGATGTTGGCAAGGATGCAGAGAAAGGGGAACCCTCCTACACTGTTGGTGGGAATGCAAGCTCGTGCAGCCACTCTGGAAAACAGTATGGAGGTTCCTCAAAAAGTTGAAAATAGAGCTACCCTACGACCAAGCAATTGCAGTACTCTCTATTTACCCCAAAGATACAAATGTAGTGATCTGAAGAAGCCCATGCACCCCAATGTTTATAGCAGCAATGTCCACAATAGCCAAACTATGGAAAGAGCCTAGATGTCCATCAACAGATGAGTGGATAAAGAAGATGTGGAATATATAGATACAATGGAATATTATGCAGCCATCAAAACCCCCGAAATCTTGCCATTTGCAATGATGTGGATGGAACTGGAGGGTATTATGCTGAGCGAAATAAGTCAATCAGAGAAAGACATGTATCATATAATCTCACTGATATGAGGAATTCTTAATCTCAGGAAACAAACTGCGGGTTGCTGGAGTGGTGGGGGGTGGGAGGGATGGGGTGGCTGGGTGATAGACATTGGGGAGGGTGTGCTATGGTGAGCGCTGTGAATTGTGTAAGACTGTTGAATCACAGACCTGTACCTCTGAAACAAATAATACATTGTATGTTAAAAAAAAAAAAAAGAAGAAGAAGAAGATAGCAGGAAGGGAAAAATGAAGGGGGGGACATTGGAGGGGGAGAGGAACCATGAGAGACTATGGACTTTGAAAAACAAACTGAGGGTTCTAGAGGGGAGGGGGGTGGTGGGATGGGTTAGCCTGGTGATGGGTATTAAAGAGGGCACGTTCTGCATGGAGCACTGGGTGTTATGCACAAACAATGAATCATGGAACACTACATCAAAAACTAATGATGTAATGAATGGTGATTAACATAACATAATAAATAAAAAAGGAAAAAATACAAACACTATACATAGGTAAATATAAATGTGTTTTATGTAAATGTATTATATAAGTTGTATCTGTATATAGATAATACAAATGTATATTATATAAAGTAAATTTATATTAATAAATTTTATATTTATATTTTATATTTCTATAAAATATAATTAATAAATTATATTATAAATTATATTAACAAAATATGTTATTAAGATTTATATTTATGTTAATAAACTTATAATTTGCAAATATAATATTTATATAAACATTTGTATATACTATATATTGTATATAAATATATAATGCTCAAATATATCAAATATTTAAGTAAAATATAAAAATACAAAATATATAAATAAATATAAATATAATAAAAATAAATAATAAAAATGAAATTTATATGATACAATATACATTATATATAATGTTTTATATATAATATTTTACATATATATGTAATTTTTTGTATATAAAGGTGCTTTAACATTTTAAAAATCCTTTGTAGTTTGTCTCCCCCTCCAATTTCCCCCCCTTCATTTTTCCTTCCTTAAGCAGGCTTCCTGCTGAGCAGGGAGCCAGCAACCAGGACCCTCGGATCAGGACCGGAGCTAAAGGCAGAAGCTTAAGGACTGAGCCACCCAGGTGCCCCCATGAGAGACTATGGACTCTGAGAAACAAACTGAGGGTTCTAGAGGGGAGGGGGGTGGGGGGATGGGTTAGCCTGGTGATGGGTATTAAAGAGGGCATGTACTGAATGGAGCACTCGGTGTTATAAGTAAACGATGAATCATGGAACACTACATCAAAAACTAATGATGTAATGCATGGTGATTAACATAATATAATAATAAAAAAAAGTCTTTTCTACCTGGGGGAGACCCACCCTTCTAAGGCTGGGCCAGTTAATTCTGGGAGATAACAAAGGACCCATCCAGGTGCAGGCCTCTGTTATGCAAACTAACCAGTCCATACCAACTTTCTCTGGCCCTTTCAGGCCTGGAAGCAGCATTCCTCTGCCTTAATCATCCTGGGGCCAAGTACTGGGAAACTAGACCCTACACGCCAGCCCCAAATCCACCAAAATTATTCAAAATAGCCAATGCTAAACTGTTCATACTTCCCTGCCTTCCTTTCCTGTGGAAATCCCAATAAGGGCCACAGTGTAAGCACCTAGATGCTCTGCCTTCCCACCCTCCCCAGTCCCTCCTCCTTTCCTCTGCCCCTTGATCACCCTTGTGATTTTCTGTGTGGCCCTGCAAAGCCTCTGTGTCTCCTGTTTGTAGGACCTATTGGTATGACAACCTCTGTTTTCCTTAGCCTCTCCTGTTCTTTCTTGTGGCTGCACCGGACTGATAATCTCATAAAAAGATAAAAAACAGTATGCAAAATCATGGGATAGGAATTTAGAAATATAGCATATTATCTATTGCTGGCTCTACAACTTACCTTATGTGGAATCTTGCCCCAGTTCTTTAGGTTTACTCAATTGTAAATGGGAGTAATAATAGCACTTAACTCATTGAATTATTGTGAGGACTGTGTTAGTTTATATGTGGAAAAACAACACAAAGTCTGGAAGAAAGTAAGCACTCAGTGTTTGGTAGTTAGCGCCTGTCAGAACCTGCAGAGAACTTCTTTGAAGACAGACTCGTCACTGCCTTCTTGAGAAAGACAAAACAAAAGGTAGAATAAAAATATAGAAATGAGAAAACTCACTGAAGAAAGAATTGATTAAAAATTCATGAGATATTAAATTTTCTGGAGTGGAATAACCTTCCCAATTTGATCCATGAGATTGGACATTCCCATAAGCAGATGAAATGACCATTGTTACAACAGAAAAATGACTTCCTAATCATGTGCAGACCTTGGGGGAGTCCATACATTTCACTGATTTAAATTGATTCGGCCACTTCAGCTGAGAAATACTCATGTCTTCCTTTAAAGTCTTACTAGGTAGATGGAAAACACATGAATAGAAAAACCAGTTTCTAGTAGCTTTTAAGACCACAAAGGCATGTATCTTATGCAATTTGTCTTTCTATAATAATCAAATCAGAAAATGTTCATTCCTGGTCCCTGAGTAAGAGAAGAGAGGAATGGGAAGATACCTTAAATGGAGGCATGGTAAAGTATAAGCAAGAAGAGACAAAAATACAAGATTCTGATACCCCAGATAAAGAGAAGACCGTATTTCAGAGGATGGGATATGAGTTGTAGTTACAGTGGCAACAAGCCCAGATAGCAAAACTATTAAATGCAATAAATAGGATGCTCCCAACTTTGACCTTCTCTCCACATCTTACAAGCTCTCCTGCTCAAACTGCAAACACACACACACACACACACCTTTCTAAAACAGAGACTATCTTCTTATTTTTGATAAACAAGCAATGTTAGAACTACTTTGCAGTCAACATTAGAGGAGGAGCCTGAAAACCTTATTTTTCTGCCACTAATTAACTGGGATGTCAGTTCATAGTTTTCCTCACATGTGATTAAGACAATGCTACTAGATTACCTTTGCATCTCTTCCATCTCTAAATAACGTGAATCTAGTCCATGCCTCATACTATTGATAAATATACTTGGGTCAGAGAAAATAATGTGACTTGCCAAAGGAAAGTATGTTACTGAAAGATGCAAGATTGAGATAATCTAATTCACTACATTTTCCATTACCTTTTAAAATTTGCTACAATTAGAAACACTGAGCTATACCCAGGTCCCAATTCGTGGAGGAGTAACTCACCCAGGGAAACAGATAGCTGACTAGAATGTAAGATCAATGGATGGAACAGCTTTTTTTCTGCCAGGCTTTGAATCTGCTAAGTGTCTTTTATAATCTGTCTTTAGCTGTTGCTTTTCTTGGCCTTTGAATCTGAGGTGATCCCAAGGCAATTTTCAGGCCTGGCCCTAGAGAATTCTTTACATGTCTGAAACTCAGCTCTGTTTTGGAGCAGAAATGTATCCCTTGCCTGAGGCACAAAGCCAGAAAGCACTGTTACTGCATAAGAAGTTATTTTCAGGGAATGAGAACCAGGAAATCTCAAAATATGAGTCATGTTCAGATCATGGTAAATCTGAGATCATTAGGAATGCAAGAGAAAAAACATCTAAGAAATGGGGGGCGCCTGGGTGGCTCAGTGGTTAGGTGTCTGCCTTCGGCAGAGGTCGTGATCTCAGAGTCCTGGGATCCAGCCCCACATGGGGCTCTGCACTCAGTGGAGAGTCTGCTTGTCCCCCTGCCCCTCCTCCCTGCCCCTCTCGTACTCTCTCTCTCTCTCAAATAAATAAATAAAATCTTAAAAAAAAATCTAAGAAATGGAAAATTTGTAGACTGAAGAGGGAAGAGAGCAATTTAGTTCACTTTCTGGCCTGTGGCCAGACTTGTGGCTTAAGGGAACAGAAGATGCTTATCTTTATAAACACAATGTTACTACAGCTGAAATTCATACCATGAAAAATTATGTTGGAAAAATTAGTTTCCTCTTCTTTACTCTGTCAACCTTAGACATTAAATAGCCAGTTATTTTACCAGCAAAATGAGTTTATTCAGGAATAGCAGAAGAATTGCAAGTCAGGACAAGCAAACGATGGCAAACCATCGACAAGTTGGAAGAGGCAAAGGGACGGTCAGCTGTTACAAATTTTTAGGAGAAAATTGAAGAGGGTTGTTTTGAACAAAAGTTCATGGAGAAGAACAAGAGTGCAAGGTTATAACGGTTTCTCATTGGCTGCAAGTGGAGTGTGCTGTTGCTATGTCAGGGAGAGATCTTCCCTCTTTTTCTTAAAAGCAGGAAATAAAATTCCTACGTGAAGTGTCCTCCCTTGTCAAGATAAGAATTGTCTTCCTTCCATGCAGCCTGCATGTTTGATAACGTGGTGTTTATTACACTTAAGCTGATGTAACACTGAATTGTGTAAATGAAATTTGCAGAATATAGAATTTCAATGTTCTCAACAACAACAACAACAACAACAACAACAACAACGTACATACGTGAGATGACAGGTATGCATTAATTTGATGGGCAAAATCCTCTTACAATGTATACATATATCAAATCATCATGTTGTACATCATATTGCACTTACAATTTTATTTGCAAATTATACCTCAACAAAGCTGGAAAAATGTAAAAAAAAAAAAAATTTAGAAAGTGTTCGACTAGGAATGAGCCAACTCCCTAACTCCAACCAACCAGGTGATGTCTCAGTTGTTGGGTCTATGATCAGACTTCTGGGATTGTGTAAGCAATCTATGACAGTATGTCTCAGAAAAAAAATATTAATACTACATGCTTAATATTCATTATAAGTAAAAGGGATGAATAAAATATTTCCTTATCTTTTGCTTCCTTAGTTTTTCATTTTTTTTCCCATACCAGACCTGTGGTCAATCAGTTTTTCCACATATTTGGCTTTAAAGTGTATTGCATTTGTTTTCCTTTCTACTCATCTTTTAAATTCTCTTCTGCAAATATAATCTTTATTTTTGTCCCCATGATATCTTTTTCTTCTCTAATTTTTTTTCATTTTCTCTTTATGAATTACTTCATGGTCTGTTCCCCATCAACTGCCTTGTCTTCCATATCTTCCAATAGTGCTTCTCTATTTGTTCCTTCCTTAAACAAGCAAGCATGTTCAAGTCTCATATAAAAAATTACTTTTTATTTCTCTCACCATTCCTTCATTCTTGGATTAACTTTAAAAATGTATGTTAGGTTTCCCTGGTGATGAGGGTTAAAACCGTAGGAACAATTCTTCTCAATCTCTCTTTCTGAATGTGTATGTGTGTGTATACACATGTGTCTTTAAGATTATTGGGGGCGGAGCAAGATGGCGGAGGAGTAGGAGACCTGGATTTCGTCTCCTCTCAGGAATTCAGCTGGATAGGGATCAAACCATTCTGAACACCTACAAACTCAACAGGAGATCGAAGAAAAGAATAGCAACAACTCTCTGAACAGAAAAGCGACCACTTTCTGGAAGGTAGGACGTATGGAGAAGTGAATCCGAGGAGATATTCGGGAGGATAGACGGCGGGGGAGGGGCCTCCGTCGGCCGCTTCTGGCAAGTGATAGAGCCACGGAGCACAAAATCGGAACTTTTAGAAGTCTCCTCCGCTGAGGGACGTCACTCTGGTGGCGAAGTGGGGGGTGGAACCCTCGTGGGACAGTGTGGTCTCAGGACCCTCGGGGTCACAGAAAGACCGGGGGTGCCTGAGTGCGGCAGAGCTCCCAGGTATCGGAGCAGGGAAGCCGGCTGCAGAGACAGAGCCCAGGCGCGGGCTCTCAGCTCGGGGTTGCTATAAACCGTGATCTGCGGCATAGTCGGGCCACTGCTCCTCCAGCAGGGACCCAACAAGCGGCAGATCCGGGGAGACTCACCTTCTTCCCCCGGGAGGAGAGGTGCGGGAGCGCACCGCGGGGATCTGCTGGGTTTGGAGACTCCACCCGGGGTCGGGTGCCAGATAGAAAGGCGCGGTCACAGGCCGGGTGAGCGCGGAGTGTGGCCGGAGACCGGGGAGACGGGAGTGACTGACTGCTTTTCTCTGGGGGCTCGCTGAGGAGCGGGCCCGAGTTCTCGGCTCTGCCGGGGCGGAGACTGGGAGGCCGCCATTTTCACTCTCCGCCTCCAAAGCTGTACGGAGAGCTTGCAGGGAACAAAAGCTCCGGAGAGCAAACCCGAGCAGATTACTTAGCCCGGACCGGCAAGGGCGGGGCAATTTTGCCTCCGGCAAAGACATTTGGGAACCACGGCAACAGGCCCCTCGCCCAGAAGATCAGCGAGAACAGCCAGCCAAGACCACGTTTACCGATCAATGAGCACGGCAGAACTCCAGCGCTAGGGGAATACTGCACATAGAATCCATGGCTTTTTTACAATGATTCTTTAGTCTTTCAAAGTTAATTATTTTTTTTAACTGTCTATTTTTCTTTTTTCCTTTTTTCTTTTTTTTTGAATTTTTCTTTTTCCCTTTTTCAACCAACATCTTATCAATCCCTTTTTTAAAAAAAAAACATTTTTATTTTTCATTTTTAAAGTCATATTCTATCCCTTCATAGTAGTTACCCGTATTTTTGGCATATATATATAAGTTGTTCTCTCTTTAAAATCTTGAGATAGTTTCTTCTAACAGATCAAAATATACTCTAAATCTCTAGTGTATGGTTTTTTCCTACTCCCCTGCCTGATCACATTCTCTCCCTTTTTTCTTTCTTTTTTTTTTTAATCCTCTTCTTTCTTTTTTCAAACAACTTATCAAATCCTTTTTTAAAATTTTTTATAATTTCCATCTTTACAGTCATATTCTATCCCTTCATCATATCAAACCTTATTTTTGTACATATATGTTTTTCTTTCTTTAAAATTTTGGGAGGGACTTTCTTTTAACAGACCAAAATACACCCAAAATCTAGTGTGTGGCACTGATCTATAATCCAGCCTGATCATATTTGATCACATTCTGTTTTTGTTTTGTTTTGTTCTGCTTTTGTTTGTTTTTATCTTTATCTTTTTCTTTTTTCTTTTTTTCTTTCCTTTTCTTTTTTCTCTCTTTCCCTTTCTTTTCCCACTGCTTCAGGTCTTTTCTGATTTGTTTAGAGTATATTTTCTGGGGACGTTGTTACTCTGCTAGCATTTTCTTCTCTCATTAATCTGTTCTCCTCTGCACAAAATGACAAGACGGAAAAAATCACCTCAACAAAAAGAACAAGAGGTAGTACCGACTGCCAGGGACCTACTCAATACGGACATTAGTACGATGTCAGATCTAGAGTTCAGAATCATCACTTTAAAGATACTAGCTGGGCTTGAAAAAAACATGGAAGTTATTAGAGAAACCCTTTCTGGAGAAGTAAAAGAACTAAAATC
>NW_022590984.1:0-8822 GCF_004348235.1 Phoca vitulina
GGGTGGGTTGGAAAGAACCAGCAATGGGAGGGAGGGGTCCCCTGTAGCTGAGTCCCTGCCACAACATCCCTCTCAGCTCTTCGCTGGGCAGAGATATTATTTGGATGCCCCAGAATCAGAGGCTGAAACAAGGACACAAGAGCAAGAGGTGGAAGTGGAAGGTGACCCCAGGACTTAGCAGTAGGGGGAGGGCCACTGAGATAAGGACAGAGCCAAAAAGGACGAGTGATCAAGAGCCAAATTTGGGGGAGACAGAGGCAACCTGCACAGAGAAAATGGGTATCTTTGGAAGAAAGAAGCACTGAGGTCTTGATGAGTACAAGTGTCTGTGTCCCCCTCAGCTCCCCAGCCCCCCTTGAGTAGTAGAGCAGAGAAGGCTCACTGGCTCCTGGGATGATGCCAGGCCAGGGGAATTCAGGGTCCTGGAACCAGAAGCTTCCAGCCGAGCTCACTGCATCTCCCTTTGCACTTCTTGGCCCCTGGATGTGCTGCCATGTGCTCAGCCTGGGGCCTGGCTGGATGATGCAAGCACATGCTCTCCAAAGGTGTTGCAGCAGGGGTGAGCCTTGACACACACTGGGCCTATAGATCCCTTTGTAGGAGTTTGCTCTAGAAGAGGGAGTGTGGAGTGAGGGAGAAACAGACACAGAACAAAGCCAGTGAGCTCCCAGGGATGGCTGAGCTGTGACCATTAGGTGAGCATCAGTGCCCTCTCGTGGTGAAGGTCCTCAAGGCTCAGTGGACACAATTCCTGTGTGCAGAGTCTGGGTTCTAGAGAGGGACCCTCACAGCCTCCATCTGGAGCAGCAGATGGGGCTCTGGAAGGACTAAAGAGCACATCTTTCCAAACGAGGCTTCAGCTCTGTGCTTGTGAAAGGCTTCAGCATTTCTCTGCCACTACTTGTGAACTCAGGGGGACCAGGATGCCCTGAAAGGCCTGTGGACACCCAGAGTCTTGGGCCTTTCCCCAGCCAGAATTCTGACCCAGTCAGTCAGGCAGCCCTGGAAAGTTTGCATCTTCACCTCCTCCCAGGGACTTCACCTGCTCCCAGGGGATGCTGATGGTCCTAGTCTCTGGACCACATGTTGAGGAGCACAGTTCAGAGTGAGTCCCTGAAGGTGGGGGTGGGGGATGCAGCTAAATCACCAGGAGAAGTCACTCAAGTGTAAGGCAAGGTCTGGGGCTGAGGATGGTGTGTGGGGGCCACACTGGATCAGGGAAGGGGTCAGAACTCCATGTCTAGTGCAGGGTTTGTAGACCTCCCAGGCATCAGTGACCAGATGAACCTACAGACAGAGAGAAGACTGCTTTGAAGCTGACAGCCTGTCGTCACTGCACAAAGGTCCTCAGAGCTGGCATCCTTCCCAGGAATGGGGCCTCTCAAAACTCATTCTCACAGTTAATCAATGCCCAAGAATTGATTGATTCTTGTTTTTCTATTTTCAGTTATTGTGATAAGTGTTGTATTGTGTATTTCTTTTCTATGTATTTATTTTTATGCCTGATTATTCCTTCTTTGTAAGCAAATTTCCCAGGTATTAAATTGCTTCTTCTATATTGTTTCACTTAAGAATTTTGAATTCACATTGTGTAAATGTCCAATGTAATTGTTCTTAAAAATTGTTTTCAATTCTTATATTTATGATGATTCTATCTACGTTGGCTTCTCCAGACATTAAGCAATTGCTTTATCTTCTGATAAGCCCCAATCTCAATGACTCCCCTTTCCAGAAATGCTCTGTACCTGTTCACCCATCCTGGAAGCCCCTCTATCCTTGAAACAGGTCACTTGGTGTTATTTTCCCCCTTCAAAGTTATCCTATGGCTTTATGCTGCCATATATGTTTCTATGTCATGGAAGTATTCTTATTTTCTTCAGGAATGTGGGGGGGTCATGCTGAGGCTCCCACACAGGGCAGGAACTTTGGGCAGCTGAGGTAGGTCCCTGTGTGTATCACTGGACAGTTCCCCTCCCAACCCTGGGCTCCCACCCCTGTACTCCCCTAACATGGTATCATCCCAAGAGTCAGTGAACCTGGTCTGCTCCACTACTCAAGGGGGCTGCGACCCAAGGGGGACAGAGTCACCTGGACCTGTCAAGTGTTCAAAACCTCTGGTCCTTCTGATGAGTATGCATTTTCCCTAGGGAGGTTGCTTTCCATCTCCCACAAGGCTGGCTCTTGGCAATTCTTCCTTTTCAACTCTGTCCTTATCTCAGTGGCCCTCACCCTACTGTTGTGTCCTGGAGTCACCTTCCACTTCTACCTCTTAGTCTTGTGTCCTTGTTTTAGCCTCTGATACTGGGGCCTCCAAATGATATATCTCACCAGTGAGGTGGTGATGGAGGGGTTGTGGCTGGGACTCAGCTACAGGGGACCCCCTCCCTCACATTGTGGTTCTTACCAACCCACCCTGCCTGGGGCTGGTCCTCTCCCTTGGAGAGCAGGCACATTTTGCAGATTTGGATGGAGAAGGCAGAGTAACAGATTGAAGGAACAGAGTGTAATAACAGAGAGGAGGCCTGGAAGCAAGAGTTATTTTGGAGCCAGTGAATTGGAACAATGCCTAAGGGACACTTGGGTAGGGCCCTGAGCTGGGAAGGGCAAAGGCCATGTGTGCCCAGACCCCTGCAATCATGACACACTGGCAGTGTAGGTGGGCCCTGCCCTGGGCCATGCTCCTGCTTCTCTTAGTTTTCCAGCTCCTAGTTATTCACAGATGGAATTCCCAAGAGGAGAAAGACAGTGACATGGAAAGTCATTTCCCTGCCACTGTGGAGTATGCCTTACACATATTCAACCTGCAGAGCAAGGACACGAAGGCCTACAGACTGGTGCGCATCCTAAATTCCTGGAAAGAGCAGGTAGGTAACCATATTTTTTGACATAATGACCTGCACTTGCTATAGTCAAGGCCAGGGGATCTTGTTCACCGTCTGAAGTCCATAAAATACAGTGAAAATACAACTGTCCAATTAGTGTTAGTTTTATAGAAGAAATAATTTGGAAATTAAACACCCTAGTCAGGGTCCATTCACATGTAAGACATATTTTCAATATTCATCATTTTATGACATTATTTAATGACTAATACCTCAAAATCTGGACTATGAGGTGATAAAGATCCTGAGTAAGAAAAGGCCCAAAGAGGAGATCAGTTGGGGAAATATTCTAAGAAAACAAATACAAAAAGATCATTAGCAAACAGAGAAACAGACATAGAGAGAGGTGGCTTGAGAATCCAGGGAGTGAGGATTCTTCTTCATCCAGAGCAGAGCTTCTCTGGTCTCTTCCCTATGGTCTCCACCTAAGGGAATAGATGTTACTCTACACTCTTCCCAGAGCATTGTCCTTGTAATGGGAGTGTCTACAGAATGCATCCAGGAATGCTATTTTCACATGGGCTACATCAGGAGCAGGTCTAGTCATTTGTGTATAGGTAGGTGTGTGTAAGTGTGTGTGTGTGTGTGTGTGTGTGTGTGTGTGTGTAAAGGTGTGTGTAAAGGTGAGTATGAGTAGTTATGAGTGGGTATATGTCCATGAATGAGTGTGTGTATGAGTGTGTTTGAGTGTACCAATGAGTGTGAGAGTGTATATTGTAAGTATGAGGTTTTGAGTGAGTATGTGTCCGTGAGTGGGTGTGGGTGTAGGTGAGGGTGTGTCAGTGAGCATGTATAGTATTGTGAAAGTGTGAGCACGTGTGTAAGCACACCCATTTTGTGTTAATGTGAATGTGTCTGTGAGTGTGTGTAGGTGTGGGTGTAAGTGAGTGTGAGTGTCAGTGAGCATGTGTATGTGTGTGTGTGAGTGTGTATATGTATGTCCTAGTGTGTATGTGTGAGTGTGCTTGTGTTGGGGGCCCAGGGCATTCCTCTCTCCCTTTGGACCTCTGCCCTGAGAGTCTGAGGAAAGGACAGTGGGAGCTCCATCCTGCATGGAACTCCAGCCTCTGTGAACACTGCCAGGCCAGGTCCTGTCTGGGTCTGCAGCCTGAGCTCTCTCAGGCTGGACCTCTGCTCTGGGCTCCCTAGATATGCACTCACACTGAGTTTGGGGTGGGGGAGTAGTGGAGGATGGAGTAGTGGTATGGATGGAATGAAGTAGAATGGGGTGGAGAAGAGTACAAAAAATTTTAGAAGGCACTTTGTAATAGGACAAGAGGTATCATTGTGTGTGTGTGTGCGCATGTGTGCACATGTGAGTGTTCCAGCAGCACTGCAGGGCATCTTCCTGTTCTCAGGCAGGTGAAAGGTGTCACAATGGGGTTGTAGAAGAGTCTCCCACTCTGGGGCTGGCACTACTCAGCAAAATCTTGCAGAGCAAACACCTTCCTAAGCACTCAGCACCTAACCCCGGGGAGTGCTGTTGTAGCTTCAGAAGCATGCTGGAAGTCAGGATGGGTCTCCCTGGGGCACTTGCGGACATGGGGCTTTAGGGTGTGATGTATGAATGGTGTGTTCCCAGGCCTGCATCTACCCTGGGTCTCACAGCAAACGCGGGCCTCTTTGCTTGAATTCCCCAAGCTTGGCTTTACCCCCAGGAAGCTGTTCCAGGTCCAGCTCCCTACAGGGAGGAGTGTTTGGGACTCTCCCTACACTGCATGGATCTACACTAGCAGCTCTTAATGGAACCAAGAAAGGTGTTCCCACTGTAATGTCTCCATGTACCACAGATAGAAGATGACCTGGCGTTCTCCATGGAGCTGGAGCTTCGCAGAACCAAATGTGGGAAATTTGACGAAGACATTGACAACTATCCCTTTCAAGAAAGCTCAGAGCTGAACGATGTAAGACACACAGCAGATCCCTCGGGTCACAGAGCTGAGGCTGCAGCTTGGGACAGACGGGAAGGTGAAGCCATTCCTAGGGACACAGACGAGTGAGGCTGCAGGCCCTACCTTGCTCGCTGCTGGTGCTGCAGTAGGAGCCCAGCCAGACAGGGACAGGCCATCTTCAGGGTGCACTTGTAGCCCCTGGTCAATCTGGGAACTAACTCTGCCCACTCACCTCATTCCAGCTGCCTGGCTCCCAGGCCACACCAGTGTCAGATTGCTCCTGGCCATGAGGGTCTAGGTCTCCTGAGGCTGAGACAGGATGCCCCTTCTCTGAGCTTTATCCACCTCTCTTCCTGCCTTCAGGAGAAGGAGCATGTTGGGATGGACAACATCACCTTTGCCCCTGTGGCTCTTTTGAGGTTTTGCTGGCTCTGTTGAGAGCCTGAGGTTATGAGGGTTGAGGAGCAGCCCATTGCCCTCCCTCTCATGCCCTGACCTGGGTCCCACTGATTTATAAGCTGTTGCTCCAGGGGAAAAGGTCAAGGTGAACCCCAACTCTGGGCCACCCCACCTAGGGTGAGGGGTTCCTCTGAGTGAGATAGCACCCCCTGGGAAAGAGCACCCCAATGCTGTACTAGGGCATAGGTCACACTGGGTCAGCCTAAGTGTTGCCCTGGAAACCACAGGGCTAACGATGAGGAATTGGCACAGAAGCCCCTGAGGTCAGGACAAGGTCCCAGGTCCAGAACAAGCAGGATTCAGGTGGGGCTGCACCTGACGGCCACAGCCTGCCTCCCCAGGTGCTTACCCCAGGATGGGTGTTTGGGATGTGTGCTGTGTTCAGAGTTGGATTGTTTCCCACTACTCTCCACCCACCCTCCATCCCTGTGCTTGTCCCCTCAGACTTTCAACTGCTTCTATACCATTGGTACTGTGCTGGGAAACAACCTTCTATCTCCTGCACAAGACCTGCTTAGAGGGCTTCCACTGAATGATACCATACCCTGCCTGGCTCTGACTGTTCTCCTGGATCCAATGTTTCTCTGTAGGTGTCTCTTCAGTGGCTGTGCAACACCAGGCTCTGTTTGTTCTCTGTCTGGGTCTCTGTTCTCTGTCTGGGTCTCACTCCAAGGCATTATGGAAATTCTTCATTGTCCATTTTCATCCTGTAGAATAGATCATTAAACATTAGCATTTCAAGAAGCTTTGTGTGGCATTGGTTCCAGACAGAGGGGCTGGGTAAGTGAAGGACTCATCTTAACAGGGAAGTCAGGTGGGCCCAGGATGGGTTCTCTTCCCTCTCAGACCTCCGGGGTCATCTTCCAGGTGGCCCAACCTGGAAGCCCAGGTGCTTCTGTTTCTGGGCTCACAGAGGTACAATGACCATGACCCAGCAGAGTACTCAGAATGCAAGATAGACTCAGACAAGCCCTCATGCCCTCAGGACACATGTGGCCCTTGTCTTGGGAATCTTCTAAAAGAGGACTTGGGAATCTTCTAAAAGAGGACTTGGCAAACTTTTTCTGTAAGTGTAACTATTTTGGCCTTTTTGGGCCATATGGCCTGTTCTCAACTCCCTAATGTTGCCTTGAAAGTACCATAGACAATACGAACACAAATAAGAGTGTTGTGTTCCAGTCAGACTATATTTATACATACAGACAGGGGCAGCGCTTGGTCTGGGGTCATGGTTCCCCTCTTCCAACCAGCCATCCCTCTGGTGTCCATGCAGTTGGACCACCCAGTACCTAACACTTCCCATTCCTCCTCAAGATCTGCATCTCCCCCAAGTTCTGCTCAGGGCTTTCCATCTGCAGAGTCAGCACACCTCATTGGAGAGACATAGGGCTCAAGGACGACACTCCAACCCCAGGTAGGATGGCGACAGACTCCCAGCTCCACAGAGGTTGTCAGAGGGAAGATCCAGAGGGTTCTCACACATTCCAGTAGGACAAAACCTATGGCTGCTCAGTGACACATAACAACAGCCACGTTGACTTTCTCCCTCCTCTGTCTCCCTTCCCCTCTGTGCCTCTGTGACCATCTCCCAAATGAACTACTTGCACCCCCCAATTTGCATCGCAGGGTCTCCTTGGGGACTTAGAGCAGACATGTGGTGTTAGATATCTTTAGGGCTCATTCTCCATAGAGACCTGGATGGGCTTCCCAGGATTCCAGGCAGAGCCATGGGAAGACCCTAGGGGTGGGTATCCTCCCTGATAGCTGAGCATCACTAAGCATGGATATAGCTGTGCTCTTGTCCCATAGCCATCCTGCTTGGTCCCAGACTTCAGGAGATTTCTGAAGACCCTCCCACCAACCACCCTCCTGTCTACTCCCACACTGGTCTGTCCCGAGTTGTGCCTCAATCAGCAGAAGGAAGCATAAAGGGCGCTCTTTACCCAATGTGATCCCAGCATGTTTTCCATAGTCAATCCCACTAATTCTACTGAAGTCCCACAAGGTAGCTCCAGGAGAGGGTCTCCTGTGCGTTCAGCCCAATGGTGGGGGGACCTGTCCAGGCCCTTTTGTGGGCTCACCTTACTTCCTGGGGCTGGGGAAGCAGAGCCCACAAGGCGGGTATCAAATCATGGCTCCTGGTAAGGACTCACTAAATCCTGCCTCAGATCACACTTGTGGGGCTTTGTTAATGGTTCCACCCCTCCCCCTTCCCATGGAAATCTACAGAAAGTTGGAGTTTTGAGGGAGGGGGGAAAGATGGCGGAGGAGTAGGGGACCGTATTTCACCTGGTCCCCGGAATTGAGCTGGATAGCTACCAGACCACTCTGAGCACCCATGAAACCAGCCTGAGATGTAAGAAGATCTGGATCTCTACAAACAGAATATCGCAGGCAGTTGGTTTTGAGGTACGAAGCGGAGAGCCGTGATTCTGCAGGCAGATATCGGAGGATAAACGGAGGCAGGAGGGTGCCTGGACGTGGGGATCCTACACCGCCGGTGAGTGACAGCCTCGCACGCTGCGGACGGGGCACAGACTCACAGACCGGTAGCGTCGGGAAAGAACTTTAGGGCAGCCCCCGGGGTGGAAAACCAGACCGGAGGGGTCGCGTGCACGCGAACTGCAGGCCCCCCGGACAGAAACCGGAGAAACGGTCACGCGCACGCAAACTGCAGCCTCTAAGATGGAAACCCGGTGCGCCGGGGTCGCGCCGGTGAACTGCAACCCCCGGGAGTGGGAACCCCAAGCGGCGGAGTCGCGCATGCGCGAATTGGGAGCGGCTGGTGGTTTTAGAATGCACAAAGGGCAGAGACATGCCCCGAACTGGAGGCAGGACTGGGAGCGCTGCGGAGGGGCGCACAACCCAGGACGCTGCAGTTTATAGCAGCACAGACAGAAACGGAGACAGTGTGGCCTGGAGAGCTCACTGAAGAACAGACTGAGGTCCCTCTGCTCTGAGGCAGAGGGTTGGAAACGGTCTCTTCTGCTCTGACTTGAGGAAGAGATGCGGAAAACCGCCAGGGAAAGGCGCCAGAGAACAAAAGCCCCAAAGACTGATTCCCACTGAGCCCATCCCCCGCCACAGGGGCGCAGGGCAACTCCGCCCAAACAGGGTTGCCTGAGTAACAGCGCAACAGGCCCCTCCCGCAGAAGACAGGCTGGGAAAACAAGAGGCCAGCAACCCTAAGGTCCCAAGAAAACAGGTGCATCTTGCTTGGGTTCTGGTCAATAATTTCGACTCTATACATTCCCTCAAACACCCATCAACAGAATGACTAGGAGGAGGAGCCCCCAAAACAGAAAAGGCTCAGAGATTATGACTTATGCTGCAGATTTACAAATGGATGCAGATATAACCAAGATGTCGGAGATGCGAATTCAGGCTAGCAATTGTGAAGACAATGGCTAGAATGGAGAAATCAATTAATGGCAACATAGAGTCTCTAAGGGCAGAAATAAAAGGGGAATTGGCAGGACTTAAAAATGCTATCAATGAGATCCAATCCAATCTAGATAATCTAACAGCTAGGGTAACTGAGACAGAAGAGAGAATAAGCGATCTGGAAGACAGTATAATAGATAAAAAG
>NW_022590985.1:0-8813 GCF_004348235.1 Phoca vitulina
TGGGGTCCTGGGATTAAGCCCCATGTCCAGCTCCCTACTCAGTGAGGAGTCTGCTTTTTCTCTGCCCCTCCTCCCTGCTCATGCTCTACCTCTCCCTCACGCTCTCTCTCTCAAATAAATAAGTAAAATCTAAAAAAAAAAAAAAAAAAAAAAAAACAGAAACAAAAGGGAACAAGGACTATCTCTGGGAGGAATGGGATCAGTTAAAATGAAGACTACTTATAACAAATCTTTATCAAAGTCACTATATGCAAGAAACGAATTCACACAAGTATTTTTTCCTGCTATTTTAAATTTAGACAAAGAAAAGGACTTTCACCACTCTTGCTTCCACCAGATTTTGCAGGCAGAGATCCAAGAGGCTTTTGTGGTAAGAATTTCTACCTTATGCCAGCTATTGTCAAAGGTCCCGGGATCTCTCAGCTGCAGTAGCCCTGAGGTGGGTAGTGTGCAGCCAGTGGAGGATCTCATATTGGGCATCAAAACTGTAGGGAAGGAAGTTTTCCTTTCTTCCCTTCTCAGTTCTAGTCTAATAATTTAATTGACACAAGACAAATTAACAAAAGAAAAAACAAATTTTAATCTAAAAAATCTGGGAGCTTATGGAAATATGAGACTCAAAGAAGTGACCAAAGCAGGCATGTTTTCGACAAAAGGACAATAAATTCACAAGGAATTGACAAGACAAAAAAATTTGGGCTTGTGTAGTAAATTGGTGAAGAAATAGGTCAGTCTATATAGCCTTTGAAGCCCTAAGTTCTCCCTCATGTGATAAGAATATCTCTCTACCTTCTGGTAGGGTACCAGAAAGGGAGGGTACCTTTCATATGGAAGATATACTTCCTGCCTTCAGGGGGACAGGGGAGGGTCAAATGTTCTTATACCAGCTGCTTCTTAAGTAACTTTGATTCAAAGTGATCAATATGCTAAAGTGGCATATTTTAGGGTGGACTACTCTGAACCCCATCAATGGAAATAGAGAATAATTCTTTGTCAACCATGACAGTGCTAGTTGATATAGGCAGGAATCACCAATGGATGCTGAAGTTGATGAGCAGAAGAGGAAAATTAATTTCCTCTCTACCTTTCTAGGTTTTTAGCTGAGACTCCTCTATTATAAAAGACAGATTAACAATAGAAAAACAGATGTTTAATAACATGTAAACTTCTGTATACATGGGAGATACCCAAGAAAACTGAGTAACATGCACAAATGGCTTGAGACAATAACTTAAATACCATCTTCAGCTAAAGACAAAAGATATTGGTGTCAGGAGAGGGAGGAGTGCCATTATGGGAGGTTATCAGGGAAAAACACAGTAAACCAGGGTAAAGCTATTATGTAGATTTAAGTAAGTGACTTCTTCATTAATAAGAGTGCCTTGTGATTTAGAGCCTTTCTTCTCTTCCTGGTAGAGAAAGGGATACACCCTTACAAATGGAGATTTCAGGGCGCCTGGGTGGCTCAGTTGGTTAAGCGACTGCCTTCGGCTCAGGTCATGATCCTGGAGTCCTGGGATTGAGTCCCACATCGGGCTCCCTGCTCAGCAAGGAGTCTGCTTCTCCCTCTCCCGCTCCCCCCTCTTGTGCTCTCTCTCTCTCTCACTCTCTCTCTCAAATAAATAAATAAAATCTTTAAAAAAAAAAAAAAAACAAATGGAGATTTCAGTCAGGGGGGAAAAGAGAGGCAAACCAAGAAACAGACTCAACTCTAGGGAACAAACTGATGGTTACCAGAGACGAGGTGGGGGATGGGAGAAATAGGTGATGCATTTGTTGTGATGAGCACCGGGTGTTGTATGTAAGTGTTGAATTACTAATTGTACACATGAAACTAATATTACACTGTATGTTAACTAATTGAAATTTAAATAAAAACTTTTTTTTTTTTAAGAGATTTCCTTTATAAATGTAAATGTCCCTTGCAAAAGAGTAACTTCCCCTCAGTTTTTGGAGCTTCACCTATGCCTGGTGTTTCTTAAAAGTAACCATCTCAGGATAACCCTTATGCCAAAGAGACATATTTTGGGGTGTCACATTCTGTTCCTCTTTAATGGAGGAGGTTCGGTGAGAAATAAGATATTGGTGTAATATTGGACTATCTCCTTACAAAATGCTAATCAAATACAAAGAAAATGGCAATTTTTATTGTAAAGAAACCTGGAAGAGACCAACTTGACCAGATGATCAAGGGTAACATGACCAGCAATGGTCTGGACCAACATTGTGTCCCACGTGATTGATGAGCTAAAAAAGGAGCAGCAGAAGTTTTGTGGGATTCCCTGGCAAGTATACATGGCCTGAGTCTGGCCAGGGTAATGTTGAATGGGCCCAGGTGAAGGAACATTTTACAGAAGGAAATGCCTGAGAAGGACCAAGACAGCAGGAGAGAGGAACTGTTCCAGATTGAAGGAAACTGATGCGATGTGATACTATGGTCTGAATGTGCCCACCTCAAATTTATGTTGAAAGTTTAGCCCCCAATATGATGTTACTCGGAAGTGAGGCCTTCAGGAAATCATTAGGTCATGACATTAATGCCCTTATAAAAGAGGCCAGAGAGAATTTGTTTGCCCTTCCACCATGTGGGTGAAGGGTAGCAGAATATGCCATTCCAACATATGTTTTTTTTGTCATAAGAATTATCTTGAGCTGATTATTTTAGAAACTGCATACACAAAAGAAGCTCAGAAAGCAGAGTAGAAGTTACCCTTTTGTAAGGAAAATCTTCACTTATAAAGGAAATTTCCATTACAAAGTGAGCCTATACCAGGTAGAGAACTAGTACCAAAGAAAACTTTTTCACCTGAGAGACTTACCTGCAGGGCAGGGAATATTTTTTTTTTTTTAAGATTTTATTTATTTATTTGAGAGAGAGAATGAGAGGGGGGAGGGTCAGAGGGAGAAGCAGACTCCCTGCTGAACAGGGAGCCCGGTGCGGGACTGGATCCCGGTACTCCAGGATCATGACCTGAGCCGAAGGCAGTCGCTTAACCAACTGAGCCACCCAGGCGCCCGGAATATTTGTTTGTGGAACATTTTCTCCTCTCACCTTCCTGTGAATTGCCTTCCCCTCTTTGAAGCCCCACCCCTATCATTTCCAATTTCTATCCCAGCTCAGGCTGATATATAAGCCTTAATAGTCTGGCTGCCTTTTGAAGTTAATGTTTTTGTGGGGCTCCCATATGTACATTTGTAATTAAAATTGTTTTATTTCTCTTGTTAATCTGTCTTGTATTATAGGCAGGTCTCAGCCATGAACACAGAAGGATAGAGAAAAAGTATTATTTCTCCGCTACATGAAGATACAACAAGAAAACTGCCACAAGAAGAGGGCCCTCAACCCAACCATGCTGGCATCCTGATCTCAGACTTCCAGTTTCCAGAACTCTAAGAAATAAATGTCTGTTGTTTATAAGCTACGTAGACTATGGTCATGGACTAAGACACATAACAACTAAATATGTACTAGTTTCTTCATAAGATCCTAAACCAGAAAGGAAAAAATAAGTGGTTGAAATAATGAGGAAAATTTGAATGGAGTCTATAGATTGGATGCTTGTGTTGTTACATCGGTGATTTTCTGATTGGGAGGATTGTGGATGGTGATGTAAGAGAGTGTTCTTGTTTTTAGGAGTTATGCCCTCTAGTATTTAGGGTGATGGGGCATCATTTCTCTGTGTGTGTGTGTGTGTGTGTGTATGTGTGTGTGTACACATACTACATAGAGAGGGGAGAGGATGATGAGGATGGCGATAATGTAGTAAATAGAAATTTTAAGTAGAAAAGCTAGAGTTTTTTTATACTGCCCTAGTAACTTTTCTATAGATTTAAAACTATTAAAAAAAAAAAAAAACTTGCATAAAAAAAGCAAACAAGTGGTGCCTGGGTGGCACAGTTGGTTAAGCGTCTGACTCTTTGTTTCAGTTCAAGTTGTGATCTCAGGGTTGTGATATCGAGCCCCACATCTGGCTCTGTGCTGAGTTTGGAGTCTGCTTAAGACTCTCTCTCCCTCTGCTCCTCCTCCCCTGTTCTCTCTCTCTCAAATAAATAAATATTTAAAATTTTTAAAAAAGCAAACAAAAATTCATGACACTTAAATCTTGTAAGAACAAAAATAGAAACTCAGAGTCCCAAATTAAACTAAATAAAACAAAACATTATAAACTGACACTGAGATAAGTTTTGAAATAAGAAAAATGTTTATTTCATTCATCTAATCATTTCTGTTTAGTTCTACCACACAGCAGGCACTGTGTCAGGTGCTGGACTAACACCAAGATGAATAAGGCGTGAACCCTAGTTAAGGATACAGTTATGTATAAACATGATTAAAAACTCCCGCCAAAGTGACACAAAGAATTCATGCTTTAATTGCCCTCTCTGATCAAATGACATAGCAATTACTGGTGTTAAATTAATTAAACAAGGCCATTAGGCTGAGGCAGCCCTAACACCTTAGCAGCCTAGGTAAATAAACTAAAACCTAAGCCTATAAAAGCCTCAAAGTTAAGAAATCAAAACCTAAGGACAACCAGTTACAAATAATCAACTAGTCTTTTCCAAATAATAAAACTCCTTAAGCCAATCAAATAATTTCCTTGTTTTGCTTTCACAATTTCTCTATAAAAACCTTTCCTCTAGCTGCTGTGAGTGGAGTGCTCCTAACCACTTATGGTCTGTTGCTGCCTGATTTGAGGTGATGTTTGCTAAAACAAAGTCTTAAAAAATTTAATATGCCCAGTTTTATTTATTTTATTTTATTTTATTATGTTATGTTAATCAACATCATTGATTTTTAATGTAGTGTTCCATGATTCATTGTTTGTGTATAACACCCAGTGCTCCATTCAATATGTGCCTTCTTTAATACCCATCACCAGGCTAACCCATCCCCCCACCGTGCCTCCCCTCTACAACCCTCAGTTTGTTTCTCAGAGTCCATAGTCTCTCATGATTTGTCTTCCCCTCCGATTTCCCCCCCTTCATTTTTCCCTTCCTACTATCTTCTTCTTTTTTTTAACATATAATGTATTACTTGTTTCAGAGGTACAGGTCTGTGATTCAACAGTCTTACACAATTCACAGCGCTCACCATAGCACATACCCTCCCCAATGTCTATCACCCAGCCACCCCATCCCTCCCACCCCCCACCACTATAGCAACCCTCAGTTTGCTTCCTGAGATTAAGAAATCCTCATATCAGTGAGATCGTATGATACAGTCTTTCTCTGATTGACTTATTTCGCTCAGCATAACAACCTCCAGTTCCATCCACGTCGTTGCAAATGGCAAGATCTCATTCCTTTTGATGGCTGCATAATATTCCATTGTGTATATATACCATATCTTCTTTATCCATTCATCTGTCGATGGACATCTTGGCTCTTTCCACAGTTTGGCTATTGTGGACATTGCTGCTATAAACATCGGGGTGCACGTACCCCTTCGGATCCCTACATTTGTATCTTTGGGGTAAATACCCAGTAGTGCAATTGCTGGATCATTTGGTAGCTCTATTTTCAACTTTTTGAGGAACCTCCATACTGGTTTCCAGAGTGGTTGCACCAGCTTGCATTCCCACCAACAGTGTAGGAGGGTTCCCCTTTCTCCACATCCCCGCCAACATCTGTCGTTTCCTGACTTGTTAATTTTAGCCATTCTGACTGTTGTGAGGTGGTATCTCATTGAGGTTTTGATTTGGATTTCCCTGATGCCGAGCGATGTTGAGCACTTTTTCATGTGTCTGTTGGCCATTTGGATGTCTTCTTTGGAGAAGTGTCTGTTCATGTCTTCTGCCCATTTCTTGATTGATTCTTTGTTCTTTGGGTGTTGAGTTTGATAAGTTCTTTATAGATTTTGGATACTAGCCCTTTATCTGATATGTCATTTGCAAATATCTTCTCCCATTCTGTCAGTTGCCTTTTGGTTTTGTTGACTGTTTCTTTTGCTGTGCAAAAGCTTTTTATCTTGATGAAGTCCCAATAGTTCATTTTTGCCATTGCTTCCCTTGCCTTTGGCGATGTGTCTAGGAAGAAGTTGCTGTGGCTGAGGTCGAAGAGGTTGCTGCCTGTGTTCTCCTTTAGGATTTTGATGGACTCCTGTCTCACATTGAGGTCTTTCAACCATTTGGAGTCTATTTTTGTGTGTGGTGTAAGGAAATGGTCCAGTTTCATTCTTCTGCATGTGGCTGTCCAATTTTCCCAACACCATTGGTTGAAGAGACTGTTTTTTTTCCATTGGACATTCTTTCCTGCTTTGTTGAAGATGAGTTGACCATAGAGTTGAGGGTCCATTCCTGGGCTCTCTATTCTGTTCCATTGATCTATGTGTCTGTTTTTGTGCCAGTACCATACTGGCTTGATGATGACAGCTTTGTAATAGAGCTGGAAGTCCGGAATTGTGATGCCGCCAGCTTTGCTTTTCTTTTTCAACATTCCTCTGGCTATGCGGGGTCTTTTCTGGTTCCATACAAATTTTAGGATTATTTGTTCCATTTCTTTGAAAAAAGTGGATGGTATTTTGATGGAGATTGCATTGAATGTGTAGATTGCTCTAGGTAGCATTGACATCTTCTCAGTATTTGTTCTTCCAATCCATGAGCATGGAACGTTTTTCCATTTCTTTGTGTCTTCCTCATTTCTTTCATGAGTATATTACAGTTTTCTGAGTACAGATCCTTTGCCTCTTTGGTTAGATTTATTCCTAGGTATCTTATGGTTTTGGGTGCAATTAAAATGGGATCGATTCCTTAATTTCTCTTTCTTCTCTCTTGTTGTTGGTGTATAAGAATGCCACTGATTTCTGTGCATGGACTTTATATCCTGCCACTTGACTGAATTCCTGTATGAGTTCTAGCAGTTTTGAGGTGGAGTCTTTTAGGTTTTCCACATAAAGTATCATATCATCTGCAAAGAGTGAGAGTTTGGCTTCTTCTTTGCCAATTCGGATGCCTTTTATTTCTTCTTGTTGTCTGATTGCTGTGGCTAGGACTTCTAGTACTATGTTGAATAGCAGTGGTGATAGTGGACATCCCTGCCGTGTTCCTGACCTTAGGGGGAAAGCTCTCAGTTTTTCCCCATTGCGAATGATATTCACTGTGGGATTTTCAAAGATGGCTTTTATGATATTGAGGTATGTACCCTCTCTCCCTAACTCTGAAGAGTTTTGATCAAGAAAGGATGCTGTACTTTGTCACATGCTTTTTCTGCATCTATTGAGAGGATCATATGGTTCTTGTTCTTTCTTTGATTAATGTATTGTATCACATTGATTGATTTGTGGATGTTGAACCAGTCTTGCAGCCCAGGGATAAATCCCACTTAGTCATGGTGAATAATCCTTTTAATGTACTGTTGGATCCTATTGGCTAGTATTTTGGTGAGAATTTTTGCATCCATGTTCATCAGGGATATTGGTCTCTATTCTCCTTTTTGAAGGGGTCTTTGTCTGGTTTTGGAATGGAGATAATGCTGGCCTTGTAGAATGAGTTTGGAAGTTTTCCTTCCATATCTATTTTTTGGAACAGTTTCAGAAGAATAGATATTAATTCTTCTTAAAATGTTTGGTAGAATTCCCCTGGGAAGCCATCTGGCCCTGGACTCTTGTTTTTTGGGAGATTTTTGATTACCGCTTCAATTTCCTTAGTGGTTATAGGTCTGTTCAGGTTTTCTATTTCTTCCTGGTTTAGTTTTGGTAGTTGATACATCTCTAGGAATGCATCCATTTCTTCCAGATTATCTAATTTGCTGGCATATAGTTGCTCATAAAATGTTCTTATAACTGTTTGTATTTCTTTGGTGTTGGTTGTGATCTCTCCTCTTTCATTCATGATTTTATTTATTTGGGTCATTTCTCTTTTCTTTTTGATAAGTCTGGCCAGGGGTTTATCAATCTTATTAATTCTTTCAAAGAACCAGCTCCTAGTTTCTTTGATCTGTTCTACTGTTCTTTTGATTTCTATTTCATCGATTTCTGCTCTGAACTTTATTATTTCTCTTCTCCTGCTGGGTTTAGGCTTTATTTGCTGTTCTTTCTCCAGCTCCTTTAGATGTAGGGTTAGGATGTGTATTTGAGACCTTCCTTGTTTCTTGAGAAAGGCTTGTATTGCTATATACTTTCTTCTTAGGACTGCCTTTGCTGCATCCCAAAGACTTTGAACAGTTGTGTTTTCATTTTCATTTGTTTCCACGAATTTTTTTTTTTTTTAAGATTTTATCTATTTATTTGACAGAGAGAGAGATAGCGAGAGCAGGAACACAAGCAGGGGGAGTGGGAGAGGGAGAAGCAGGCTTCCCGCTGAGCAGGGAGCCCGATGTGGGACTCGATCCCAGGACCCTGGGATCATGACCTGAGCCGAAGGCAGACGCTTAACGACTGAGCCACCCAGGCGCCCCTCCACGAATTTTTTTAATTCTTCTTTAATTTCCTGGTTGACCCATTCATTCTTTAGTAGAATGCTCTTTAGTCTCCATGTATTTGAGTTCTTTCTGACTTTTCTCTTGTGATTGAGTTCTAGTTTCAAAGCATTGTGGTCCGAAAATATGCAGGGAATGATCCCAATCTTTTGGTACTGGTTGAGACCTGATGTGTGACATAGGGTGTGATCTATTCTGGAGAATGTTCCATGGGCACTCGAGAAGAATGTGTATTCTGTTGCTTTGGGATGGAATGTTCTGAATATGTCTGTGAAGTCCATTTGGTCCAGTGTGTCATTTAAAGTCTATTTCCTTGTTGATCTTTTGCTTAGATGATCTGTCCATTTCAGTGAGGGGGGTGGAAAACCATTTACCATGCTAATGGACACCAAAAG
>NW_022590986.1:0-8813 GCF_004348235.1 Phoca vitulina
GCTGAAGTAACCAAATTCAGCTCATGCTAAAGAAAATAAATATCCCAACTTATCTCCCAGGAGTCTTCTGAGAACAACCTCACCAAACAGATCATTTACCAGGCATCCTCCCACCTATGATCTTACTTTGTACTGTATTCTGTTTGCGTGTTACATGGAAGAAGCCTTTGTCTCCCTTTCTAAAATAAAAACTCCTTAGGTTAAAACCTCCATGAGGCTAGAAACCCAAATTCTTCAAGTAATATTTACTAGGTGCAACCAGGACTTGAACTTGAAGGCATGGCAGCCTCAGACTGCCTGCTCATTAGACCAAGAGGAAACACAGCCACCTCCTCCAACTCACCTACCTACCCTACCAGACCCAGCACTACAGCTCCCAAATCCCATCCTAGTCTGGCAGAGGCTGAAATCCAAGCCAGTGAAAACCCATCCTGATGCAGACTAACACACACCAGACCAACAGTCTGTAGACAAAATCCATCCATGCAAATGTAGCCCAAAATCTATGTAGATGGAGACCAAAACATTTTGCTTCCTTCCCACAAAATATATGCAGTCCCTGCTACATGCACACACTATACTAGTATCATTGCACCATTATTTGGGTAAACAATCAGAGAGCCAGAGCTTCTCCAGAGGCTGTATAGACTCCATATTATCTAGTATCATTCTGGGATGGTTGTGAACAGGTGTCTTTTCTTAGTGCTTCTGGGATAACTACAGAGAAGACAGAGTGAAATGCAATGTTTCTCAACATGACTTGACACATTTACAGGTTTAGATTCAGTCAGAATCCAGTGTTGGAAAATCTTAACCTCTCTGTCACTCCAAAACAAGATGATCACTTGACAATTATAATTTAGAACAGCCTGAGCTTCTGCTTCTAGAGGTCTTCAGAAACTAGATGGGCTACCAGGAAGAATCAGAATGAGATTTTCCAAACAGGAAGCAGAAAGAGCTGAGAAAGCCAGGAAGTTTGTGCAATTAAGGGATTAGAAAATGATGGGGTACACTGATGTCCACAGTGAAAATCACTTTCTTTTCTACTTCTCCCTATGATTCTCCACTCCATTTTCTCAATTCTGAATCCTGCCAAACACAGAACACCTAATGAAAGTCCTCAGGAGAAAACAGTAGAAGAAAATGCATCTGCCTGTCCACCTCATTTTCCAAACTACAACTATAATGTAGGGGAGCACTGATCCACAGTCATTTTTTCCAAGAAACCTTGCTGAACAGCTTTGTTTTTCCCCCAAATCCTTCCTTTCCTTGTAAACACAGAATCTAGAAATCCATCCACTTGTCCCATCCATAATTATCCTCTATTTCCATTTTAGACTAGCAGTTGTGAGTGGTCAGAGCCCGTGGTTCCTTCCTCCATGTACCTCCTCCCAATACACACCCTTTTGTTTTGTTTCGTTTCACTTTGCTTGTTTTGTTTTATTGCAGGAACGACACCAAATCATCTGAGTTATATGAAAGTTGTATCGTGCCTCAAAGTCCTGAGCTATTCTCCAAATATAGATCCATATGACTTCTCCACCAAGACGCACTTGCCTCATCCCAACTCAGACAACATAATCTACAACAAAGAGCCTCTGCCACCACTTTCTAGGGACACTCTGTATCCCTCTTCCTATTTCTTTCTCATCCCCACTCTGCTTTGTGATTTCTGTGATAATCAAAGAAAAAAGAGACAAGGATAAAGCAAATGAATATAATCCAAAAATTATATTTATCAATTTGGAATACACTTGGTGAAGAAATTGGCCTTTACACATGATTTTGCTTTAACTAAGGTTAAAATGAATCTGCCTTCTGGAAGCACATAACAGGTATCAATTGATGATGGAGAGAAATAGCCCAAGAACTGCTAGAGGACAAGAGAAAGACAACCTGGAAATCAACATTTGCCACTTATACTCAATAAAACAGGTGTCATGCATGGGTAAGTGTTGTCTGGGCTTCTGGTGTTGGGGTGCTACCCGCAGTGTAGCAATGGGGAAGCTGGAGGGTGAAGAACGGTTTAAGGTTCCAAAGGCCTTCAAAATTAAAGAGTTATAAATGAGTTTTCTGATAACAGCAAGCTGCCTCTTGGTGACTCAGTGTTTTAATGACCATGAGGCAGCCACACTCCAGGGGAACTTGGTGGTAATATTTCTTCCTATAGCCAGACCTGGCCTATAATCCATTCCCACCACAATTTTTTTTTAATTATATAAGAAAGGCCAGGCGATACCTTCAGCAGCTGTAAAAATAGATATTTAGCTCCTTGAGCCTGGAGGACAAAGACCCTCAAATCCTCTCTGGTGATGGGGGACCACCTTATCACACTAGACCTGCTGTTCTGCAAAGTGCACACCAATGTCCTCCCTAAGAAGATACGAAACAGAGACTTTCAGAATCTCCAGCGAGAAATGAAGCAAAACATGAAGGAGTCAGGAAAGACTGATGGAAAAATCTTCATTCATTCAAGGAACATGTCTAAGCATACTATGTTTTGGGACCTATGGAAAGACAAAGATGAAAAAAGCAAGCTCTGCACCAGGTCAGAAACGAAAGACCAAGAAGGGGGGCAGGCAAACTGGTGGGAAGGATGCTGGAGGAGAAGCACCAAGGAATAACCTCCCCTAACTTATATTTTGCTCATCAGAGCTGAGAAACTTTCTGGTCTGGAAGAGAACAGAGTGTAGACCTCCACATCACTCTGACCCCAGCAAACCTACCTGCCCTTTCCAAACTCCCAAGGTGCTGGTCTACAGCCCCCAAACCCAAGTCTAGCCCTGGTGCCATGAAATACCCTCTGCTCCAACCCTACACAGCTTCTATAGCCAGTGGCATTCCTAGCCCAGGATTCTTCCTCCCTGGCTCTGTCTCAATTTTCCTGCCAACTCTATAAACAGGAGAAATCACTTACCGTGGGCTTTTTCTGCCTCAGAGGAAAAACACTTAGGAAGAAAGTATAAGTCAAACCCAGGGAGAGGGAAGGAACTTGGCCAAGCAGAGTCAGCACAAGGAGTGGTGCTGACAGGGTGCCCTCAGGGAGTTGAGGCCCTGGGGAGGCAAGGTCCTCATGGAGGAGGGGCCTCAAGAGTGTGAGCACTAACAAGGCTGGGCCTCAGGGAGTTGGGGCCAAAGGGCAGAAGGGGCCTGGGAAGGATGTGAAAGTAGAAAGGAGGTGGTGCAAGCCACCATTTCCTGTCACCTGCTGCATTTTGTCTCTCTGCTTTTGACCTTGCCTTCAGAGCATGTCACTCTTGTGTTCAAAGCAATGCTATGACTCTTCAGTTCATTAAATATGCCAAAGTTCTCACATGGCCTACAAACATCTACTTAATCTGTCCACCCTTTTGCTGATTCTCTCTTACTCTTTCCCTCTCAGGGTTCTGCTCCAGCCAGATTGGCCTTCTGGCAATGCCTTGTTCATGCCAGATATGTTCCCATTTCAGGGCCTTTGCCCTTACTGCCCACCACCTTGTCCTTGCCCCATCACTTATAATGCTCTTCTCCCAGACATCCGCATGGCTCTTTCACTGCCTTCATGTCTTAGCTCAAATATCATCTTTTCAATGAGACTGCCCTATTGACTTTAATGAAAATTGTAAAGGCACACCTCCACACATATTGATCCCACTTTTCCTGTTCTGTTCTCCGTGCACTTAGCACTTTTAAACGGACAACTTTATATTATTTTTTTATTGTCTGTCTTTCCCTGGTAGGACAGAAATCTTTGCTTGCTTTATTCACAGATATATCCCAGGGGCCTGAAACAATGTCTGGCTCATAGCAGATGCTCAGTAAATATTTGTTAAATGAATAAATCAGTGAAAGTCTAATGATTTTTAAACTTTTAAATGACATTAGAATGATCATGCTGATTTGCATTTGTATAACCTAAATGTACTTCTCTTAATTCACTTCATAACGTTTTTCATTACAAAAGTAAAAATTATTGGGCTTATTGAGCATATCTGGCTAATAATGATTAATACAAACTTTTATGAAACTGAAGAAATATATTCAGACTTAGAAATTTGCTACATTAAATTATTAAATAGAATCCATGACAATTGGGAGGAAAACAAAGCGATTGACTTGGAAACAGTTATATTTATATTTATACTTATATAACATAAACACTATATATCAAATACAACTATTTGATATCTCAATCAGATAAGGAAATCAACTATCAGCAAGGTCCCCAACTTATGAATCACATCATGCCTACAGCAAAATGTTGCAGATAAATCACAGTGAGAGATGCCACAATAAATCATTGAATTCCTTTGAAATAAAAGTGATTTGTTTGACTTTGCAAATGATATAAAATATTCCCTTCAGTTCTGTACAAACAGCACCCTGAAAGGAAATCCAAGATAAGCAATAGGAATAAATACAGCTTGAAGATACAACAGGAGTGCATCAAATGTTTTTGTCCTTAGGTAATAAATAAAATATAAGGGGGCTAGGTTAGGATTATTTTCAGCAATAAGCACAGAAAACTAGTAGTGGCTTAAACATACAGAGCTTTATTTGTCTCAGGCAACAAGAGGCCTGGAGGTAGGCAACCCAGAGTCTTAAAAGGGTCCCAATTAAGTCTTAGAGAAGGGTCTTTCCATCTCTCCCCTGCACATCATTAGCAAATATATCTTCATCTTCATACTTCTGATCTCATGGTTGCAAGACGGTTGCTCTACCCCTAATCTCACATCCACATTCCAGACAGGAAGAAGGAGAAAGAAAAGAAAGAACTAGCAGTACTTGTATCAGGAGGACAAAGGTTTCCTAAAACCCTGGCTGATTTCTACTTACTCGGTGGCCAGAACACTATCACTGGGCTACCTCAGTAGCAAAAGGGTATGGAAAGACAGAGATTTTTAGGTAGCACATTGTTTATTTAAACAAAATTAGGATTCTGTTAGTAAAAAAAGAAGGGAAGACGTATATTCAATAGGCAACAAGGAGCAGAGGTGTTGTAAAGGTAGTAGAGAAAGGGAAGAGAACTTCACAGATGATAGAGTTTTGAGAAACGAGTGCATTTAGGGGCAGGCAAAAGCAAGTAGATCATCATAGGACAGAGAACAAAAGGACCTAGAGATGTAAAAGGAAAATAGGAATATCGTTAAAGGAGTTATTTATGTTTTGCAATATGATTAGGTTTGTATAATATTTTGACACATTTTTAAATTATCTTTTAATGTGAGGAAAATCATTACATTATGATTCTGTAAGTCATGCCATCTGATAATTGACATTAATATTCCTTCTCAAATGGAGTATTGATATATATATATATAATATCTTTATATATATATATATAAAGATAGTGTAGGTTCCTGGGGCAGATGGGTGGAGCTAAAGAAAGGAGGAAATAAATGGGTGTCCAGTTCTCTACAAACACCACACACTAACTGTTCCATAACTGGTAATACATTAGATTACTTCAAACATGTCAAAAAGTGAATCATTGCACAGCCAGCTGATATGTGTCTTTAAACAAGTGTTTCATCTTTCTGAGGAAAAACTTTTCCTTTTGTGAATGCAATTTCATAGCCACAATAATAACAACTTTTTGTTTTTGTTGTTTTACAAGTATTTTTTTAAACAGCTGTTCTTCAAAATGTGACCCATACAGGGAGGGGCACCTGGGTGGCTCAGTCAGCCAAGTGGCCAACTCCTGATTTCAGCTGAGGTCATGATCTCAGAGTCCTGGATCAAGCCCCAGGTCAGGCTCCCTGCTCAGCAGGAAGTAGACTTGAGGATTCTCTCTCTCCCTCTCTGTCTGCCCCTCCCTGCCTCTAAAATAAATAAATAATCTAAAAAAAAAAAAATGTAACCCTACAATAAATGACCTCAGCTGAACCAAACCAGAATTGGTTAAACTTGTGTCCCCCAAGTCTAATGGCAAAATGCGCATTTCTTTTCACCTTTAGCTTAATGTGTTTGAGTTGGCATGTTCAATGTGAATCGTTGTTGCTGCCAAATATGATTTGATTGCAGGTGATTTGGACAGCTGGAATTTTAACGTTTCATGTAAACCAGAAAGTATTTTCAAGACCAAAGAGGAGAAATTTATGCTTAAACTTTCATAAAAATCTGTCTCAGGTTAATGTGTACTTGAAAAAATTAATGGGTAAGATAATGCAGTATTTGCAGTATTATTTGAAACAACATAATTTTTTCTTTTTAAAACACATAAAATTCTTTGATACAACCTATTTCTTTTTTTAAATTTAAATTCAATTAGCCAACATCTAGTACATCATTAGTTTTTGTTGTAGTGTTCAATGATTCATTAGTTGCATATAACACCCAGTGCTCTTCACATCAAGTGCCCTCCTTAATGCCCATCACCCAGTTTCCCCATCCCTGGACCCATCTCCCTTGCACAACCCTCAGTCTGTTTCCTGGAGTCAAGAGTCTCTCATGGTTTGGCTCCCTCTCTGATTTCTTCCCATTCAGTTTTCCCTCCCTTCCCCTGATCCTCTGCACTATTTCTTATATTCCACATATGAATGAAACCATATGATGATTGTCTTTCTCTGATCGACTTATTCCACTTAGCATAATACCTATTTCTAATGTCAGTATTTTATGTCAACTAAAATAAATTAGCCACATCCATTTGATACCATAATTTAATCTTTTATTGATTTGGAAGAAAATATGCTTTACCTTTTTTATACCTTCATTTATTTTACAGGAACTACAAGGGATTTCAATAAACAAAAAGTATAAATACAAAGTGTTATAATAACTAGACATGGGAAATATTTTATTTATTTATCAGAAAATCTGAATTTCTCTTACTTTCAATGTAGTTGATGTTAAAATGTTGCCTTACACACTAAAATGGGAAATAGGTAAACATTGATGTAATTAAACAATAATTCCAGTCCAATGGCCTTTCTCCATTTCTCTGGGAGCTTGAGTTCCAGTCTGTTCTCCTTGCGCTCCCTAAAGGGGTAGCTTTCATAATGTATAGGAGGATCTTGACCCTGGAAAATGAATCCAAAGCTCTAGGGGACTTCTGGGCAGTAAATGGAAATGGAAATAATTTCTCAGAGAATAATTCAGTAGTATTGCTTTACTACGTTATGATGAAATGTGCTTCCAAAATATAAAATCTTGGATTGCTAGGCAAAAGGTAGGGAAGGATGATATTGCCTCTGGCGTAAGAGTTTAAAAGCTAGGCCTACGTCAAATTTCTCGCAAGAATGAGTAGTGAAAACTTCGGGGCAGTTCATTTATTCTGAGAATGCTCTGTCCTGTGTTTAGACAATTTACCAAGCTTCTCTTGGCGACCCATCCTCTTTCCTTTGTTTTTGTTTTGCTTGTCTTCTCTTTATCAAATCTACGTGCCAAAAACACACTCAGGTGTAGTGGCAGTAAAACAAAACCCAGGAATCAAAGAGACGTCTTTGTGCTTCTAAATCACAATCTGAAGCGCAAACGCAAGCACATTAAGTATGAGCTGCTGGGCACCCGTAGCTCAGGTTCTCGAGCTCAGGCACCGGCACCGGAAGTGGCCGCCCAGTTTGACTTCCGGTCCCGGAGTCCAAGCTCCCGTGGCTCACGCCCTGGTTGTCAGTAAAGCACTAGGAGTCGGAAAGCATAGAGGCAGCGCGCCCTCCCTCGGTGGCAGGGAATTTTGCGGTGGTCGGCGGTGGCATCGCGGCTGTCCCTGTGCTGAGCAGGGAGGCTGGCTTCTCCGACCCCGGAGGCGGTGGCGTTCAGAGCACCCTCCCGCCCCTCCCCGTGTCCTTCCAGATCCCTCGTTAGCCGCTTCCTTTTCCTCGCACTCATTCTTGCTTTCAGATATTAGAGACTGCGTGGTGGCCCTTGAATGAAGTTCTTAGTACCTCTCAAGCTTCGCCTTAGGCACAGGGAGGAGTTGGGAGCAAGGTTTTGAGGGGGGAACCCCAAAGCTGACCGAACCAGACTCTGGTCCTAGTTATGTCAGAGCAGCAACAGGGCTTAAAACTAGTAAGTACTTGGTCAGAAAATTCAGCCTCCTTTTTTAATTAGCTGATTGAATTCAGCTTCTACGTAGAAGCCAGGTCCTCAGTTCATCGTAAATAATTGATAAACCTTTACGTTGTTTCCTATACTTCGAATTCCCAGAAGAGATTTCATTTCTAGTAATGTTTTGTAAAACAACCAGCAAGAGATTAAATGTAGCTGGGGAGTGCTTTTCTGATTCTAGTGAATAATCAGACCAAATATATACCTATATACATTCCAAAAAGGACTGTTTCCTTGATATAGAGTAAATATAAGCAATCATTGAAGTCACAGAAGTCGTGCAAGAAATTCAAGAGATGTTTCAGACTTCTCATCTTTAGTTGTGTATTTTCCATTTTTTCACCAAATAAACAACTGTGATCCAGGTACTGTGCTAAGGGCTGGTTAGTCAATTATAAATAGAGCAATGTACTTCCTTTATAGGGACTCACAGTCCAATGGAAGAGACATGTAAATAAATCATTTCATCAGTGTGTTTGCCAGCTTAGGGGTGCCTGTGGAATTGGTAGGGTGTAAATTAGAGGTAAGGTATCCTTTTGTCTCAGTATAGAAGAAAGTAAAAGTTCACCAGGTAGACAGGAAAAGCCAGACATGCCAAAGGAAGGCAAGGATATTATCTCATGTGGAAAAGCATGGCATTACCTGAGAGCAGCGAAGCTTAAAGAACATGGTGTTTGGGGGAGGTGACCAGAGATGAAGGTAGGAAGGTTGGCAGAGACCAGATAATAATGGGTCTCATAAGTCTTGCTAAGAATTTAACAAGAACTTACAAGTAATGAGATGAT
>NW_022590987.1:0-8813 GCF_004348235.1 Phoca vitulina
GCTGAAGTAACCAAATTCAGCTCATGCTAAAGAAAATAAATATCCCAACTTATCTCCCAGGAGTCTTCTGAGAACAACCTCACCAAACAGATCATTTACCAGGCATCCTCCCACCTATGATCTTACTTTGTACTGTATTCTGTTTGCGTGTTACATGGAAGAAGCCTTTGTCTCCCTTTCTAAAATAAAAACTCCTTAGGTTAAAACCTCCATGAGGCTAGAAACCCAAATTCTTCAAGTAATATTTACTAGGTGCAACCAGGACTTGAACTTGAAGGCATGGCAGCCTCAGACTGCCTGCTCATTAGACCAAGAGGAAACACAGCCACCTCCTCCAACTCACCTACCTACCCTACCAGACCCAGCACTACAGCTCCCAAATCCCATCCTAGTCTGGCAGAGGCTGAAATCCAAGCCAGTGAAAACCCATCCTGATGCAGACTAACACACACCAGACCAACAGTCTGTAGACAAAATCCATCCATGCAAATGTAGCCCAAAATCTATGTAGATGGAGACCAAAACATTTTGCTTCCTTCCCACAAAATATATGCAGTCCCTGCTACATGCACACACTATACTAGTATCATTGCACCATTATTTGGGTAAACAATCAGAGAGCCAGAGCTTCTCCAGAGGCTGTATAGACTCCATATTATCTAGTATCATTCTGGGATGGTTGTGAACAGGTGTCTTTTCTTAGTGCTTCTGGGATAACTACAGAGAAGACAGAGTGAAATGCAATGTTTCTCAACATGACTTGACACATTTACAGGTTTAGATTCAGTCAGAATCCAGTGTTGGAAAATCTTAACCTCTCTGTCACTCCAAAACAAGATGATCACTTGACAATTATAATTTAGAACAGCCTGAGCTTCTGCTTCTAGAGGTCTTCAGAAACTAGATGGGCTACCAGGAAGAATCAGAATGAGATTTTCCAAACAGGAAGCAGAAAGAGCTGAGAAAGCCAGGAAGTTTGTGCAATTAAGGGATTAGAAAATGATGGGGTACACTGATGTCCACAGTGAAAATCACTTTCTTTTCTACTTCTCCCTATGATTCTCCACTCCATTTTCTCAATTCTGAATCCTGCCAAACACAGAACACCTAATGAAAGTCCTCAGGAGAAAACAGTAGAAGAAAATGCATCTGCCTGTCCACCTCATTTTCCAAACTACAACTATAATGTAGGGGAGCACTGATCCACAGTCATTTTTTCCAAGAAACCTTGCTGAACAGCTTTGTTTTTCCCCCAAATCCTTCCTTTCCTTGTAAACACAGAATCTAGAAATCCATCCACTTGTCCCATCCATAATTATCCTCTATTTCCATTTTAGACTAGCAGTTGTGAGTGGTCAGAGCCCGTGGTTCCTTCCTCCATGTACCTCCTCCCAATACACACCCTTTTGTTTTGTTTCGTTTCACTTTGCTTGTTTTGTTTTATTGCAGGAACGACACCAAATCATCTGAGTTATATGAAAGTTGTATCGTGCCTCAAAGTCCTGAGCTATTCTCCAAATATAGATCCATATGACTTCTCCACCAAGACGCACTTGCCTCATCCCAACTCAGACAACATAATCTACAACAAAGAGCCTCTGCCACCACTTTCTAGGGACACTCTGTATCCCTCTTCCTATTTCTTTCTCATCCCCACTCTGCTTTGTGATTTCTGTGATAATCAAAGAAAAAAGAGACAAGGATAAAGCAAATGAATATAATCCAAAAATTATATTTATCAATTTGGAATACACTTGGTGAAGAAATTGGCCTTTACACATGATTTTGCTTTAACTAAGGTTAAAATGAATCTGCCTTCTGGAAGCACATAACAGGTATCAATTGATGATGGAGAGAAATAGCCCAAGAACTGCTAGAGGACAAGAGAAAGACAACCTGGAAATCAACATTTGCCACTTATACTCAATAAAACAGGTGTCATGCATGGGTAAGTGTTGTCTGGGCTTCTGGTGTTGGGGTGCTACCCGCAGTGTAGCAATGGGGAAGCTGGAGGGTGAAGAACGGTTTAAGGTTCCAAAGGCCTTCAAAATTAAAGAGTTATAAATGAGTTTTCTGATAACAGCAAGCTGCCTCTTGGTGACTCAGTGTTTTAATGACCATGAGGCAGCCACACTCCAGGGGAACTTGGTGGTAATATTTCTTCCTATAGCCAGACCTGGCCTATAATCCATTCCCACCACAATTTTTTTTTAATTATATAAGAAAGGCCAGGCGATACCTTCAGCAGCTGTAAAAATAGATATTTAGCTCCTTGAGCCTGGAGGACAAAGACCCTCAAATCCTCTCTGGTGATGGGGGACCACCTTATCACACTAGACCTGCTGTTCTGCAAAGTGCACACCAATGTCCTCCCTAAGAAGATACGAAACAGAGACTTTCAGAATCTCCAGCGAGAAATGAAGCAAAACATGAAGGAGTCAGGAAAGACTGATGGAAAAATCTTCATTCATTCAAGGAACATGTCTAAGCATACTATGTTTTGGGACCTATGGAAAGACAAAGATGAAAAAAGCAAGCTCTGCACCAGGTCAGAAACGAAAGACCAAGAAGGGGGGCAGGCAAACTGGTGGGAAGGATGCTGGAGGAGAAGCACCAAGGAATAACCTCCCCTAACTTATATTTTGCTCATCAGAGCTGAGAAACTTTCTGGTCTGGAAGAGAACAGAGTGTAGACCTCCACATCACTCTGACCCCAGCAAACCTACCTGCCCTTTCCAAACTCCCAAGGTGCTGGTCTACAGCCCCCAAACCCAAGTCTAGCCCTGGTGCCATGAAATACCCTCTGCTCCAACCCTACACAGCTTCTATAGCCAGTGGCATTCCTAGCCCAGGATTCTTCCTCCCTGGCTCTGTCTCAATTTTCCTGCCAACTCTATAAACAGGAGAAATCACTTACCGTGGGCTTTTTCTGCCTCAGAGGAAAAACACTTAGGAAGAAAGTATAAGTCAAACCCAGGGAGAGGGAAGGAACTTGGCCAAGCAGAGTCAGCACAAGGAGTGGTGCTGACAGGGTGCCCTCAGGGAGTTGAGGCCCTGGGGAGGCAAGGTCCTCATGGAGGAGGGGCCTCAAGAGTGTGAGCACTAACAAGGCTGGGCCTCAGGGAGTTGGGGCCAAAGGGCAGAAGGGGCCTGGGAAGGATGTGAAAGTAGAAAGGAGGTGGTGCAAGCCACCATTTCCTGTCACCTGCTGCATTTTGTCTCTCTGCTTTTGACCTTGCCTTCAGAGCATGTCACTCTTGTGTTCAAAGCAATGCTATGACTCTTCAGTTCATTAAATATGCCAAAGTTCTCACATGGCCTACAAACATCTACTTAATCTGTCCACCCTTTTGCTGATTCTCTCTTACTCTTTCCCTCTCAGGGTTCTGCTCCAGCCAGATTGGCCTTCTGGCAATGCCTTGTTCATGCCAGATATGTTCCCATTTCAGGGCCTTTGCCCTTACTGCCCACCACCTTGTCCTTGCCCCATCACTTATAATGCTCTTCTCCCAGACATCCGCATGGCTCTTTCACTGCCTTCATGTCTTAGCTCAAATATCATCTTTTCAATGAGACTGCCCTATTGACTTTAATGAAAATTGTAAAGGCACACCTCCACACATATTGATCCCACTTTTCCTGTTCTGTTCTCCGTGCACTTAGCACTTTTAAACGGACAACTTTATATTATTTTTTTATTGTCTGTCTTTCCCTGGTAGGACAGAAATCTTTGCTTGCTTTATTCACAGATATATCCCAGGGGCCTGAAACAATGTCTGGCTCATAGCAGATGCTCAGTAAATATTTGTTAAATGAATAAATCAGTGAAAGTCTAATGATTTTTAAACTTTTAAATGACATTAGAATGATCATGCTGATTTGCATTTGTATAACCTAAATGTACTTCTCTTAATTCACTTCATAACGTTTTTCATTACAAAAGTAAAAATTATTGGGCTTATTGAGCATATCTGGCTAATAATGATTAATACAAACTTTTATGAAACTGAAGAAATATATTCAGACTTAGAAATTTGCTACATTAAATTATTAAATAGAATCCATGACAATTGGGAGGAAAACAAAGCGATTGACTTGGAAACAGTTATATTTATATTTATACTTATATAACATAAACACTATATATCAAATACAACTATTTGATATCTCAATCAGATAAGGAAATCAACTATCAGCAAGGTCCCCAACTTATGAATCACATCATGCCTACAGCAAAATGTTGCAGATAAATCACAGTGAGAGATGCCACAATAAATCATTGAATTCCTTTGAAATAAAAGTGATTTGTTTGACTTTGCAAATGATATAAAATATTCCCTTCAGTTCTGTACAAACAGCACCCTGAAAGGAAATCCAAGATAAGCAATAGGAATAAATACAGCTTGAAGATACAACAGGAGTGCATCAAATGTTTTTGTCCTTAGGTAATAAATAAAATATAAGGGGGCTAGGTTAGGATTATTTTCAGCAATAAGCACAGAAAACTAGTAGTGGCTTAAACATACAGAGCTTTATTTGTCTCAGGCAACAAGAGGCCTGGAGGTAGGCAACCCAGAGTCTTAAAAGGGTCCCAATTAAGTCTTAGAGAAGGGTCTTTCCATCTCTCCCCTGCACATCATTAGCAAATATATCTTCATCTTCATACTTCTGATCTCATGGTTGCAAGACGGTTGCTCTACCCCTAATCTCACATCCACATTCCAGACAGGAAGAAGGAGAAAGAAAAGAAAGAACTAGCAGTACTTGTATCAGGAGGACAAAGGTTTCCTAAAACCCTGGCTGATTTCTACTTACTCGGTGGCCAGAACACTATCACTGGGCTACCTCAGTAGCAAAAGGGTATGGAAAGACAGAGATTTTTAGGTAGCACATTGTTTATTTAAACAAAATTAGGATTCTGTTAGTAAAAAAAGAAGGGAAGACGTATATTCAATAGGCAACAAGGAGCAGAGGTGTTGTAAAGGTAGTAGAGAAAGGGAAGAGAACTTCACAGATGATAGAGTTTTGAGAAACGAGTGCATTTAGGGGCAGGCAAAAGCAAGTAGATCATCATAGGACAGAGAACAAAAGGACCTAGAGATGTAAAAGGAAAATAGGAATATCGTTAAAGGAGTTATTTATGTTTTGCAATATGATTAGGTTTGTATAATATTTTGACACATTTTTAAATTATCTTTTAATGTGAGGAAAATCATTACATTATGATTCTGTAAGTCATGCCATCTGATAATTGACATTAATATTCCTTCTCAAATGGAGTATTGATATATATATATATAATATCTTTATATATATATATATAAAGATAGTGTAGGTTCCTGGGGCAGATGGGTGGAGCTAAAGAAAGGAGGAAATAAATGGGTGTCCAGTTCTCTACAAACACCACACACTAACTGTTCCATAACTGGTAATACATTAGATTACTTCAAACATGTCAAAAAGTGAATCATTGCACAGCCAGCTGATATGTGTCTTTAAACAAGTGTTTCATCTTTCTGAGGAAAAACTTTTCCTTTTGTGAATGCAATTTCATAGCCACAATAATAACAACTTTTTGTTTTTGTTGTTTTACAAGTATTTTTTTAAACAGCTGTTCTTCAAAATGTGACCCATACAGGGAGGGGCACCTGGGTGGCTCAGTCAGCCAAGTGGCCAACTCCTGATTTCAGCTGAGGTCATGATCTCAGAGTCCTGGATCAAGCCCCAGGTCAGGCTCCCTGCTCAGCAGGAAGTAGACTTGAGGATTCTCTCTCTCCCTCTCTGTCTGCCCCTCCCTGCCTCTAAAATAAATAAATAATCTAAAAAAAAAAAAATGTAACCCTACAATAAATGACCTCAGCTGAACCAAACCAGAATTGGTTAAACTTGTGTCCCCCAAGTCTAATGGCAAAATGCGCATTTCTTTTCACCTTTAGCTTAATGTGTTTGAGTTGGCATGTTCAATGTGAATCGTTGTTGCTGCCAAATATGATTTGATTGCAGGTGATTTGGACAGCTGGAATTTTAACGTTTCATGTAAACCAGAAAGTATTTTCAAGACCAAAGAGGAGAAATTTATGCTTAAACTTTCATAAAAATCTGTCTCAGGTTAATGTGTACTTGAAAAAATTAATGGGTAAGATAATGCAGTATTTGCAGTATTATTTGAAACAACATAATTTTTTCTTTTTAAAACACATAAAATTCTTTGATACAACCTATTTCTTTTTTTAAATTTAAATTCAATTAGCCAACATCTAGTACATCATTAGTTTTTGTTGTAGTGTTCAATGATTCATTAGTTGCATATAACACCCAGTGCTCTTCACATCAAGTGCCCTCCTTAATGCCCATCACCCAGTTTCCCCATCCCTGGACCCATCTCCCTTGCACAACCCTCAGTCTGTTTCCTGGAGTCAAGAGTCTCTCATGGTTTGGCTCCCTCTCTGATTTCTTCCCATTCAGTTTTCCCTCCCTTCCCCTGATCCTCTGCACTATTTCTTATATTCCACATATGAATGAAACCATATGATGATTGTCTTTCTCTGATCGACTTATTCCACTTAGCATAATACCTATTTCTAATGTCAGTATTTTATGTCAACTAAAATAAATTAGCCACATCCATTTGATACCATAATTTAATCTTTTATTGATTTGGAAGAAAATATGCTTTACCTTTTTTATACCTTCATTTATTTTACAGGAACTACAAGGGATTTCAATAAACAAAAAGTATAAATACAAAGTGTTATAATAACTAGACATGGGAAATATTTTATTTATTTATCAGAAAATCTGAATTTCTCTTACTTTCAATGTAGTTGATGTTAAAATGTTGCCTTACACACTAAAATGGGAAATAGGTAAACATTGATGTAATTAAACAATAATTCCAGTCCAATGGCCTTTCTCCATTTCTCTGGGAGCTTGAGTTCCAGTCTGTTCTCCTTGCGCTCCCTAAAGGGGTAGCTTTCATAATGTATAGGAGGATCTTGACCCTGGAAAATGAATCCAAAGCTCTAGGGGACTTCTGGGCAGTAAATGGAAATGGAAATAATTTCTCAGAGAATAATTCAGTAGTATTGCTTTACTACGTTATGATGAAATGTGCTTCCAAAATATAAAATCTTGGATTGCTAGGCAAAAGGTAGGGAAGGATGATATTGCCTCTGGCGTAAGAGTTTAAAAGCTAGGCCTACGTCAAATTTCTCGCAAGAATGAGTAGTGAAAACTTCGGGGCAGTTCATTTATTCTGAGAATGCTCTGTCCTGTGTTTAGACAATTTACCAAGCTTCTCTTGGCGACCCATCCTCTTTCCTTTGTTTTTGTTTTGCTTGTCTTCTCTTTATCAAATCTACGTGCCAAAAACACACTCAGGTGTAGTGGCAGTAAAACAAAACCCAGGAATCAAAGAGACGTCTTTGTGCTTCTAAATCACAATCTGAAGCGCAAACGCAAGCACATTAAGTATGAGCTGCTGGGCACCCGTAGCTCAGGTTCTCGAGCTCAGGCACCGGCACCGGAAGTGGCCGCCCAGTTTGACTTCCGGTCCCGGAGTCCAAGCTCCCGTGGCTCACGCCCTGGTTGTCAGTAAAGCACTAGGAGTCGGAAAGCATAGAGGCAGCGCGCCCTCCCTCGGTGGCAGGGAATTTTGCGGTGGTCGGCGGTGGCATCGCGGCTGTCCCTGTGCTGAGCAGGGAGGCTGGCTTCTCCGACCCCGGAGGCGGTGGCGTTCAGAGCACCCTCCCGCCCCTCCCCGTGTCCTTCCAGATCCCTCGTTAGCCGCTTCCTTTTCCTCGCACTCATTCTTGCTTTCAGATATTAGAGACTGCGTGGTGGCCCTTGAATGAAGTTCTTAGTACCTCTCAAGCTTCGCCTTAGGCACAGGGAGGAGTTGGGAGCAAGGTTTTGAGGGGGGAACCCCAAAGCTGACCGAACCAGACTCTGGTCCTAGTTATGTCAGAGCAGCAACAGGGCTTAAAACTAGTAAGTACTTGGTCAGAAAATTCAGCCTCCTTTTTTAATTAGCTGATTGAATTCAGCTTCTACGTAGAAGCCAGGTCCTCAGTTCATCGTAAATAATTGATAAACCTTTACGTTGTTTCCTATACTTCGAATTCCCAGAAGAGATTTCATTTCTAGTAATGTTTTGTAAAACAACCAGCAAGAGATTAAATGTAGCTGGGGAGTGCTTTTCTGATTCTAGTGAATAATCAGACCAAATATATACCTATATACATTCCAAAAAGGACTGTTTCCTTGATATAGAGTAAATATAAGCAATCATTGAAGTCACAGAAGTCGTGCAAGAAATTCAAGAGATGTTTCAGACTTCTCATCTTTAGTTGTGTATTTTCCATTTTTTCACCAAATAAACAACTGTGATCCAGGTACTGTGCTAAGGGCTGGTTAGTCAATTATAAATAGAGCAATGTACTTCCTTTATAGGGACTCACAGTCCAATGGAAGAGACATGTAAATAAATCATTTCATCAGTGTGTTTGCCAGCTTAGGGGTGCCTGTGGAATTGGTAGGGTGTAAATTAGAGGTAAGGTATCCTTTTGTCTCAGTATAGAAGAAAGTAAAAGTTCACCAGGTAGACAGGAAAAGCCAGACATGCCAAAGGAAGGCAAGGATATTATCTCATGTGGAAAAGCATGGCATTACCTGAGAGCAGCGAAGCTTAAAGAACATGGTGTTTGGGGGAGGTGACCAGAGATGAAGGTAGGAAGGTTGGCAGAGACCAGATAATAATGGGTCTCATAAGTCTTGCTAAGAATTTAACAAGAACTTACAAGTAATGAGATGAT
>NW_022590988.1:0-8788 GCF_004348235.1 Phoca vitulina
GCTTTGTCCCTGTTTAAGATATTGGACAGCATCTTTGGCACGATGATCGTGGAGTAGCAAAAATCCACAAAGGATAAGTGGCTGAGGAAAAAGTACATGGGAGTGTGAAGTTGAGAGCTGACCTGAATCAATGCAATCATGCCTAGATTTCCCAAAACAGTGACTCCATAGATGAGAAGGAACACCAGGGAGAAGAAGACTGTCAGCTCCGGGGCATCTGCTAATCCAAGAAGAATGAACTCTGTCACAAAGGTGCAGTTCTCCTCCCCCATTTCTGCCATATGTCAGGCTTAGAAAAGCAAATGTTAGATTTTGTGTTTCTTCTAAAATGGGAGGAAAAAAATAGGTTCATATTAACTTCAGAAAAATATAGCATTGATATCAAATGTTGTATTTATAAGAAATAACAAAAGCACAGTTGTCAAATAATTCGAAATGTTAAATGTTCATAGATTCGAAATGTTAAATGTTTCAAATTTGACTTCAGCGTCAGGAGAAACATTAAAAAGCTTAAATGATTCCAACCTTTATCACAATACATCGAGATGATTAACTAAGTTCAGTTGTTTGATGGATTTTAAAGTAGAATCAATGATACATTTCAAAGCCACACAGAAATGAACCTCTGTTCTTTGAAAATCCTTAAGAAACTTCAACCAGCACAGTACCACCTACTGTGATTCTATAAAACATATACTTACTTTTTTTCACTGAGTCTCTCAGGAACATATATTTGAAGCAAATTTTTTTATCATTCCATTTTTAGGGAGTGTGACACATTTTTTGAGGTCTGCAGCTGACAAAACCCTTTTAAATTTTGAATTATGGCCCAGAGATTTAAAATATAGATTGAAAATGAAAATTTTAAACCAAGTTAACAAAGTGGTTTAATCAATTATCATAGTAATGATCTACAGTAATAAACTCTTAATCCTGACAACAATAAAAACTATATTATGAGAGATTTCATTCTTAATAAGCTGTTGTAGAAATATTTCATCACATTAATAAATCATGAAAAACTAATCCAAAAGTACATTGCAGTACTATTTATAATATTAAAATGGAAATTGTTAATGAACAACAGTAGAGCAATTATTAAATTACAGTGGGTCATATCTAGGAGAAAAAATTATCCAGTTGGTGGTTACTTAAAAAAAGAAACAGGATAACAAATATTCTACTTGGTGTACATACGTAGATGTATATAAAGATGTATATAGAGAGGTATGAATACATTTGATAGACCTATCTATCAATATTTTTAATTTGGCTATAACCAAAATATTCATCCTTTACCCACATCAAAGAGAGGTGCCTGAAAACTCTCTCAAGATCTCTAGGTAGTTGGCTGGGAAAAGTGGTTATTTTGGGTACTCGATACAGTGGGATCTACCATAAGACCTTTCCTTAAAGAAAAGGCAAATAGACATTGAGGGATTCTATTCTCTGCCCTCCCTTCTAGACTGCAGGAGAAGTATACTCGTGACCTCTACACATATATGTAATGAAAATTGAGTGAAGAGGTTCTGCACTAGAAGAATAATTTGGTATTTTCTCCATATCTTTTTTTTTTAAGGATTTTATTTATTTATTTGACAGAGAGACACAGTGAGAGAGGGAACACAAGCAGGGGGAGTGGGAGAGGGAGAAACAGGCTTCCCGCAGAGGAGGGAGCCCGATGCGGGGCTCGATCCCAGGACCCTGGGATCATGACCTGAGCCGAAGGCAGACGCTTAATGACTGACCCACCCAGGCACCCCTATTTTCTCCATATCTTGAACTATCTTTAAAGAAGTGGAAGCATATCACTTTCCTGAAGTCATGTTTTCTTCATTATTTCGCCAAGAACAGAGATAAAACAAAAACAAATGCAAAACAAAACAAAATACCTGAGTTATTGGCCTGCTTCCCAGTTAAACAGGAAAGTCAACTTGGTAAAATTTTTTCCTAATGTTCTAGGCTGATAATCAGAAACTATTTCATGGCAACCCCAAGACAAATCCAAAAGAATTAATCTCATTTTCTGAGCAGAGAGAGTTCACAAGTCCTGACTGTCCATGACCATCTGGCAGGCACATAAATGCAACCCTCAGCATTATTAGGACAATGAAGGAGCTCTTCCATGATCATAAATTCTTGATTTCATGACAGAAACGGGTCTGAAAGAAGGTGTTAGGAGGAAACAGAAAGAGAGAGAGGAGAGGGCTACCATTTGCTTATTCTGTATTCTTTCATATACACCCATGTTTGATGTTACAGAGAAAATTGTTCTAAATTCACCATTAAGTGTTTCTGAATACTAAAATATAAAAGCATTTTAAACAGTAACTGCACATGAATAGAAGTCCTGTTACAACATTCTCTAATTAGAAGAGACATGAGTTCAATATATCTTTAAAATAATTGTTGACAGGGAACATACATTCATTTCTATTTTCAAGTAACCAGAGGCTACTTTTAGCTAGCAGACCTGAGTGGCAGACATTTTCTCCCTGGTGCTGAAGATGTTAAGATGTGTACAACAGACAGAGACTTATACTGTAATTTAAGCACCTGGGAAATGGGCTCCTTAGGCTCCAAAACAATTAATAATCCCTATGGTATAACAAACTATACAAAAATTAAACTGAGACTACATGTCATGTAGCACAACTAATAACTAATCTTTATGACATATCATCAGGAAAGTTATTTTTTAAATTATCCCAATTTGGGAAACAACTGTTTAAAACCAAACATGCCCCCTCCCAGCATGGGTACTATGTGATATTACATCTAAGTGTCATACGTGTGGGACAGAGCTCATAAGTCCATAATGAAATAGCATGACTATTTCTTCCTTTCTAATAACATGACAGAATCCCTTAGATTCTTCCTATAGGGCATAGTGGCAAATGCCATATCAGAATTCCTTTAAAATACCATAAAATGAATGATGCTACTGGTCAGAAAACTATAGAATAGGTCACACTTATTGAGCCTTTGTTAGGCGTTGGAAACTATTCTAAATATTACACAAGTATTAATTCCTTTTAACTTCCTAGTAACCAGTCAGGAAACAATTCTGGGTTTCATGCCTATCTTGCAAAGGAGATGATGGAGACAGGGAGTTGCCACTTGGATCAACTCAAAATAAATTGCCCATAAAGGCAATTGCGGCCCTCTGGTTTTTCCACTCATATGAATGTTTGAAAAAAGAGAACAAACCCAGAGAGATTTCTGAGGCTGCATATTTTCAGTGCATGTCCTATGCTGGGAGCCATCGAATGGGACTACATCAGTTATCTGCTCTAGGTGTGTTCTTCTTCTGACTTTATAATATCAATCTAGGCCACAGTATTTTATTTGTGTCTGTGTATCACTGGTTGTACACATAAAATCTTAAAGGTGTATGTGTTCAGAAAGTAATATCAAGTAAATAAATTTGTATACTCTCAGCTACCACATAATATGTTCCTGAAATTGCTATGCCAAAGACCGCACCCAAGGCTGCGGAGACATTCCCTTTGGTTCTCCAATCCCAGATCATCTTTCACAATTAACAAAAGAGAAGAAAAGCACTATCTTTTTTTTGAGTTGCCCCATGAGTAGAAATCCGTGGGTCAAAACAAAGAGATAGTTGTGATTATTGGTGTTTTGTTTTGTTTTTTATGTTATGTTAAGGCCATTTCTCATGTTTTAATTCCTCGTTCAGGGAACCTGCAACTCATGGTGTGCATCTCTCCCTCTTTCCATTTTACACAATTTCTGTTTCAGATTACAACTTCTATAAATGTCTAGCCAAATATTTGGCCTATTTAAAAGTTTTTACTTGGTTTTCTATGTTCTATTAGTAAGTGTTCTTTATATATTATGGACACAAATCCTTCCTCAGCTGTATAACTTGCCCTTTTTGCTCCCAGATTTAAGTCTATGATCTGTTTTGAGCTAATGTCTGTGCATGGTGTGAAGTAAGTTGAAATTTATCTTTGTTGCATATGAATACCCAGTTACTCATCGCCATTTATTGAAAAGATTATCCAGCCTCAGGAGACCACCTCAGCAGTTTGTCAGAATCAATCAACCATAAATCTATTTAATTCTGGACCCTCAATTCTATTATGCTGAAGTATATGCTCACCTTATACCAGTACCAATTACAATATTTTGTCATTTTAAGTTTCTCAGTAGTAATGTTTTATTATTTATAAGTATTGGACTCTTTTTGATGTTTTCAAGAACTTATTTTCTTAGTTTTACTGTGGGATTTTACTTTGGTACTATGAAGAAAAAAGATACTTTTGACATATTGATGCTGTATTTTGTGATCATGTTGAATTCAATTATTAGAGTAATAGTTCTAGTAGGGTGTATATGTACGTGTATGTGTGTGTGTGTGTGTGTGGATTGTTTAGGATTTTCTTCTTAAAAGATCATGTATAATGTGAATAAAATCAGTTTTACTTCAAATCTGGATGACTGGTGGGCTGATTGATATATTAATCTGTGCATCTATCTTTCTATGTATATTTATCAATCTATTAATATTTCAATCTGTCTGCGAGTACTGAGAGTAGACATCCTGCATTGTTTTTTAACTATAAGGAAAATCACTCATTCCCTAACCATTAAGTGTGATGATAGCAACAGCTTTGGTAGATTGAAGTAATATCTTCTATTTCTACTTTATTGGTAATTTTTGTCTTGCATGGATGCTGGATTGTGTCAAATAATTTTTCTGTATCTATACTGCAGACATGCGATTTTTGTTGATTTTTATTCTATATATAAGTGATGTATTACATTGTTTTTCATATGTTAAACCAACCTTTCATTTCTGGAATAAATCTCAGTTGATCATGGTTCATAATCCTGTTATATGTTTTATTGCATTTATTTTATTTCATTATTGGATATAATATTTTGTTGAGAATTCTTGTGTTTATATCGATGAGGGATATTGGTTTGTGCTTTCTTTTTTTTTAAGATTTTATTTACTTTCTTGAGGGAGAGAGAGCAAGAGTGGGGGAGAGGGGCAAAGCAAGATGGAGAAGCAGGCTCCCCACTGAGCAGGGAGCTGGATCTGGGGCTTAATCACAGGACCCCAGGATCATTACCTGTGCCAAAGTCAGATGCTTACCCAACTGAGCCACCTAGGTGCCCCTGTGTTTTCTTTCTTATGTTGTCTTTGTTTTGCTTTGTTATCAGGGGAATACTGGCATAATCCCGTGAACTGGAAAGAGCATCATGTCCTCTATCTTCTATATGAGTTAATTAACAATCGGTACTATTGCTTATATACTTATTTAGTAAAAACAACTGGTGAATCAATCTATGACTGGATACTGATGGGGGAGGGAGGGAATATTTTCATTACAAATTGAATTTATTGTTACATATCTATTCAGATTTTCTATTTCTTTGATTGTCGGTTTTGGTAAATTGATCTTTTTCAAATTTGTCTATATCATCTAAGTTGACTAAATTGTCGGCATAAAATTGCTTATACTATTCACTATACTCATTTTCATTTCTTTAAGTTTACTCTCCTCAATGATTGTATTAATTTTGTTTCTTGTTTCTTTTTTTCTTAGTAATTTTAGCTAATTTTGTCAATTATATTAATCTTTTCACAGTACAAACTCATTGATCTTCTCTGCTCTTCATCTTCCTACTATATTGGCTTGTGTTCTAGTCTATTATAAACTTCCTTCATTTGTTCTTTTTGTTTGTTTGTTTTACTTTCTTAATGTGGAAGCTATGTTTCTAATTTTAAAAGATTTTCTCTTTTCTAATATAGTTATTTGAATACCTAAATTTCCTTGTAAACACTAGGAAGCATCTATTAAAATTTCATAGGTTGGTTTTCATTTTCATCACTAACTCTAATCAAGAGTAATATAATATTTCTACTACTTTTCTACAAGTGTTCCATATGAGTTCAAATCAAGTAAGTGACAATGTGTAAAGGAAGGCAGTTTCATATATGTGAATATATATGATTATATAAAATAGTGTGGAATATAATTATATATCCAAATTTCTGAAATAAGTTAATTTTAATTTCTTACTGTAAGTTTGAAATCATATCACCATTCCAAATTGTTTCATGAACCAATATAAGATTATTGTGCAGTTTTTATGTTACCTTCAACAAAAACAGCTAGTATTTTTCTCTCAATAGTTTTCTGGACTAATTTGGGATTTATCCATAAACAGAGCACAGAACAAAGGATATATAAGTCATTCAAGCAAAATTAATGATAGAAGAAAGATAAACACATTGTCATACAATTTTTGAAAATTAGGAACCCATATCTATTTGGCCATCTTATAATAAATATTACTAGTACTAGAAAAAATAAATCCTTCCTAATAGGCACAATAATCTAGGTTTTATTACTTATTTGGTCAAATTATAATTAAAAATGACAGTTAATTTAAAACCACTTTAAAGGGGTGCCTGGGTGGCTGGGGCGGTTAAGCTATGGACTCTTTTTTTTTTTTAATTTTATTTTATTATGTTATGTTAGTCACCATACATTACATCACTAGTTTTTGATGTAGTGATCCACAATTCATTGTTTGTATATAACACCCAGTGCTCCATGCAGTACGTGCCCTCTTTAATACCCATCACCAGGCTATGGACTCTTGATTTCAGCTCAGGTCATAATCTCAGATCCCTGGGATCAAATCCCGTGTCTGGCTCTGTGTTCAGTGCCAAGTCTGATTGAGATTCCCCCTCTCCCACCCCCTTATTAATACCCATCACCCATTTAACCCATTCTGTGCCCAACCCCTCTCCAGCAACCCTCAGATTCTTCTCTATAGTTAAGAGTCTGTTTTCTGGTTTGCATCTCTTTTTATTTCCCCTATGTTCATCTGCTTTGTTTCTTAAATCCACATGTGAGTGAAATCATATGGTATTTTTCTTTCTCCAACTGACTTATTTTGCTTAGCATAATTCTCTCTAGCTCCATCCATGTCATTGCAAATGGCAAGAGTTCATTCTTTTTTGATGGCTGTGTAATATTCCATTGTGAATAAATACCACATCTTCTTTATCATTCATTAGTCGATGGACATTTGGGCTCCTTCCATAATTTGGCTTGAAAATGAAACATTTATATGTTCTACAAGTTAGAATTCCACTTTTAAGTGACAACATTTTATTGAAAATGGAGAGTTAGAATGGAGACTCAAAGTAAAAAACAAACCAAAAATACCTGTGATGAGTGACCTAAGTCAGAGATGCAGATACTTGTAGTCATGTTTATTCATTATGTCAACTATATGTGTGTTTGTGCAGATTTTACATATATCCACACTCTTATATTTGTGTGCATATATATAAGACAAAGAGTAGATATGAAATATAAATACAATATAAGAGAGGGAGGAGGAGAAAGGGAGAGAAAGGGAGGGAGAGGGAGAACTAATTGTGTGCCAGGGATCATTCTAGGCTCTTTACACATGACATGTAATTTAATTTTCCTAACATTCATGGGAAGTAAATAGTATATCTCCATTTTTTCAGATGAGATCATATCTGCAGTTCCAAAATCACTGGACACTGCAACAGCAACAACAACAAAAAAAAAATAAAGAAAACCAGAAATAAGCAATAAACCTAAAAAAGGAAAAAAAGATAAGACACATACTCATGTGGAAATCTCATTCTGTATATAAACTGTTAGACAACGATGTGCTTTTCATTATAAAATAGGAGGAATTCAACTTTGGAAAGGATCAAAGTTTCCATAATAGATACCAAGAAAAGTGTGATTTTCAAGCGCTCTTCATAAAGCACAGGAAGGTTATACAGCAAACTAAATGTATCTTAAGGATCCGTTACTAATATCCATTTAAGACTTTAGAGATTGAAGGAAGGCAAAGGGTAGGCTTAAGTTTGAAATGTGCTCAATCCTACCCTTGAGGCAAATTGAGGAGGCACAGAGGCAAGCGAATCAAAAAGAATAACTGAGAACCACCTACCTCCTGCCTCTTCCCTCCACTCGAACACCACAGCCCACCCATCACCCCTCCACCAGCCTCCACTTTGCGACCCTGAGTCCCGCTAAGAAAGTATTTTCAAGTAAAATATTTTGGAGCTCACCACTTTTCTGAGAGCTTCTTTCACATCCTTGTTCCTCAGACTATAGATGAAGGGGTTCAGCATGGGGATCACTATGGTGTAGAACACCGTGGCCACTTTGTCAGTCTCCACACTGTTGCCAGAACTGGGCCGGCAATAAATGAAAAGAATTGTTCCATGGAAGACAAGGATGGCTGTGAGGTGGGAGGCACAGGTGGAAAAGGCTTTGCGCCTTCCCTCTGCAGAGTGCATCCTCAGGATGGTGATGAGAATCAGCAAGTAGGAAGTGAGGATGATCACGATGGTGGTCATCTCATTGAAGGTGGCCAGGATGTATAGCAACAGTTCATTAATAGAGACATCAGAGCAAGCAAGCGATAAGAGAGGGGGTAGATCGCAAAAGAAGTGGTTAATCACATTTGATCTGTAGGATGGGATCTCAAGAACGAAACACAAGTGGATCAGAGAGCACACCATCCCACAGAGGTAGCAGCAAGACACGAGCTCCATACAGAGATGCCGGGACATGGTGACCATGTACAACAGTGGGTTGCAGATGGCCACGAAACGGTCATAGGCCATCACAGCCAGCAGGAAGACCTCAGTTACCACACATGTGCAAAACAAGTAGAATTGCACCATGCATCCCAGGAAAGAGATGGCTTTGTCCCTGTTTAAGATATTGGACAGCATCTTTGGCACGATGAT
>NW_022590989.1:0-8786 GCF_004348235.1 Phoca vitulina
GCTTTGTCCCTGTTTAAGATATTGGACAGCATCTTTGGCACGATGATCGTGGAGTAGCAAAAATCCACAAAGGATAAGTGGCTGAGGAAAAAGTACATGGGAGTGTGAAGTTGAGAGCTGACCTGAATCAATGCAATCATGCCTAGATTTCCCAAAACAGTGACTCCATAGATGAGAAGGAACACCAGGGAGAAGAAGACTGTCAGCTCCGGGGCATCTGCTAATCCAAGAAGAATGAACTCTGTCACAAAGGTGCAGTTCTCCTCCCCCATTTCTGCCATATGTCAGGCTTAGAAAAGCAAATGTTAGATTTTGTGTTTCTTCTAAAATGGGAGGAAAAAAATAGGTTCATATTAACTTCAGAAAAATATAGCATTGATATCAAATGTTGTATTTATAAGAAATAACAAAAGCACAGTTGTCAAATAATTCGAAATGTTAAATGTTCATAGATTCGAAATGTTAAATGTTTCAAATTTGACTTCAGCGTCAGGAGAAACATTAAAAAGCTTAAATGATTCCAACCTTTATCACAATACATCGAGATGATTAACTAAGTTCAGTTGTTTGATGGATTTTAAAGTAGAATCAATGATACATTTCAAAGCCACACAGAAATGAACCTCTGTTCTTTGAAAATCCTTAAGAAACTTCAACCAGCACAGTACCACCTACTGTGATTCTATAAAACATATACTTACTTTTTTTCACTGAGTCTCTCAGGAACATATATTTGAAGCAAATTTTTTTATCATTCCATTTTTAGGGAGTGTGACACATTTTTTGAGGTCTGCAGCTGACAAAACCCTTTTAAATTTTGAATTATGGCCCAGAGATTTAAAATATAGATTGAAAATGAAAATTTTAAACCAAGTTAACAAAGTGGTTTAATCAATTATCATAGTAATGATCTACAGTAATAAACTCTTAATCCTGACAACAATAAAAACTATATTATGAGAGATTTCATTCTTAATAAGCTGTTGTAGAAATATTTCATCACATTAATAAATCATGAAAAACTAATCCAAAAGTACATTGCAGTACTATTTACAATATTAAAATGGAAATTGTTAATGAACAACAGTAGAGCAATTATTAAATTACAGTGGGTCATATCTAGGAGAAAAAATTATCCAGTTGGTGGTTACTTAAAAAAAGAAACAGGATAACAAATATTCTACTTGGTGTACATACATGGATATATATAAAGATGTACGTAGAGAGGTATGAATACATTTGATAGATCTCTATCAATATTTTTAATTTGGCTATAACCAAAATATTCATCCTTTACCCACATCAAAGAGAGGTGCCTGAAAACTCTCTCAAGACCTCTAAGTAGTTGGCTGGGAAAAGTGGTTATTTTGGGTACTCGATACAGTGGGATCTACCATAAGACCTTTCCTTAAAGAAAAGGCAAATAGACATTGAGGGATTCTATTCTCTGCCCTCCCTTCTAGACTGCAGGAGAAGTATACTCGTGACCTCTACACATATATGTAATGAAAATTGAGTGAAGAGGTTCTGCACTAGAAGAATAATTTGGTATTTTCTCCATATCTTTTTTTTTTAAGGATTTTATTTATTTATTTGACAGAGAGACACAGCGAGAGAGGGAACACAAGCAGGGGGGAGTGGGAGAGGGAGAAACAGGCTTCCCGCAGAGGAGGGAGCCCGATGCGGGGCTCGATCCCAGGACCCTGGGATCATGACCTGAGCCGAAGGCAGACGCTTAACGACTGAGCCACCCAGGCACCCCTATTTTCTCCATATCTTGAACTATCTTTAAAGAAGTGGAAGCATATCACTTTCCTGAAGTCATGTTTTTTTCATTATTTCGCCAAGAACAGAGATAAAACAAAAACAAATGCAAAACAAAACAAAATACCTGAGTTATTTGCCTGCTTCCCAGTTAAACAGGAAAGTCAACTTGGTAAATTTTTTTCCTAATGTTCTAGGCTGATAATCAGAAACTATTTCATGGCAACCCCAAAACAAATCCAAAAGAATTAATCTCATTTTCTGAGCAGAGAGAGTTCACAAGTCCTGACTGTCCATGACCATCTGGCAGGCACATAAATGCAACCCTCAGCATTATTAGGACAATGAAGGAGCTCTTCCATGATCATAAATTCTTGATTTCATGACAGAAACGGGTCTGAAAGAAGGTGTTAGGAGGAAACAGAGAGAGAGGAGAGGGCTACCATTTGCTTATTCTGTATTCTTTCATATACACCCATGTTTGATGTTACAGAGAAAATTGTTCTAAATTCACCATTAAGTGTTTCTGAATACTAAAACATAAAAGCATTTTAAACAGTAACTGCACATGAATAGAAGTCCTGTTACAACATTCTCTAATTAGAAGAGACATAAGTTCAATACATCTTTAAAATAATGGTTGACAGGGAACATACATTCATTTCTATTTTCAAGTAACCAGAGGCTACTTTTAGCTAGCAGACCTGAGTGGCAGACATTTTCTCCCTGGTGCTGAAGATGTTAAGATGTGTACAACAGACAGAGACTTATACTGTAATTTAAGCACCTGGGAAATGGGCTCCTTAGGCTCCAAAACAATTAATAATCCCTATGGTATAACAAACTATACAAAAATTAAACTGAGACTACATGTCATGTAGCACAACTAATAACTAATCTTTATGACATATCATCAGGAAAGTTATTTTTTAAATTATCCCAATTTGGGAAACAACTGTTTAAAACCAAACATGCCCCCTCCCAGCATGGGTACTATGTGATATTACATCTAAGTGTCATACGTGTGGGACAGAGCTCATAAGTCCATAATGAAATAGGATGAATATTTCTTCCTTTCTAATAACATGACAGAATCCCTTAGATTCTTCCTATAGGGCATAGTGGCAAATGCCATATCAGAATTCCTGTAAAATACCATAAAATGAATGATGCTACTGGTCAGAAAACTATAGAATAGGTCACGCTTATTGAGCCTTTGTTAGGCGTTGGAAACTATTCTAAATATTACGCAAGTATTAATTCCTTTTAACTTCCTAGTAACCAGTCAGGAAACAATTCTGGGTTTCATGCCTATCTTGCAAAGGAGATGATGGAGACACAGGCAGTTGCCACTTGGATCAACTCAAAATAAATTGCCCATAAAGGCAATTGTGGCCCTCTGGTTTTTCCACTCATATGAATGTTTGAAAAAAGAGAACAAACCCAGAGAGATTTCTGAGGCTGCATATTTTCAGTGCATGTCCTATGCTGGGAGCCATCGAATGGGACTACATCAGTTATCTGCTCTAGGTGTGTTCTTCTTCTGACTTTATAATATCAATCTAGGCCACAGTATTTTATTTGTGTCTGTGTATCACTGGTTGTACACATAAAATCTTAAAGGTGTATGTGTTCAGAAAGTAATATCAAGTAAATAAATTTGTATACTCTCAGCTACCACATAATATGTTCCTGAAATTGCTATGCCAAAGACCGCACCCAAGGCTGAGGAGACATTCCCTTTGGTTCTCCAATCCCAGATCATCTTTCACAATTAACAAAAGAGAAGAAAAGCACTATCTTTTTTTTGAGTTGCCCCATGAGTAGAAATCCGTGGGTCAAAACAAAGAGATAGTTGTGATTATTGGTGTTTTGTTTTGTTTTTTATGTTATGTTAAGGCCATTTCTCATGTTTTAATTCCTCATTCAGGGAACCTGCAACTCATGGTGTGCATCTCTCCCTCTTTCCATTTTACACAATTTCTGTTTCAGATTACAACTTCTATAAATGTCTAGCCAAATATTTGGCCTATTTAAAAGTTTTTACTTGGTTTTCTATGTTCTATTAGTAAGTGTTCTTTATATATTATGGACACAAATCCTTCCTCAGCTGTATAACTTGCCCTTTTTGCTCCCAGATTTAAGTCTATGATCTGTTTTGAGCTAATGTCTGTGCATGGTGTGAAGTAAGTTGAAATTTATCTTTGTTGCATATGAATACCCAGTTACTCATCGCCATTTATTGAAAAGATTATCCAGCCTCAGGAGACCACCTCAGCAGTTTGTCAGAATCAATCAACCATAAATCTATTTAATTCTGGACCCTCAATTCTATTATGCTGAAGTATATGCTCACCTTATACCAGTACCAATTACAATATTTTGTCATTTTAAGTTTCTCAGTAGTAATGTTTTATTATTTATAAGTATTGGACTCTTTGATGTTTTCAAGAACTTATTTTCTTAGTTTTACTGTGGGATTTTACTTTGGTACTATGAAGAAAAAAGATACTTTTGACATATTGATGCTGTATTTTGTGATCATGTTGAATTCAATTATTAGAGTAATAGTTCTAGTAGGGTGTATATGTACGTGTATGTGTGTGTGTGTGTGTGTGTGTGGATTGTTTAGGATTTTCTTCTTAAAAGATCATGTATAATGTGAATAAAATCAGTTTTACTTCAAATCTGGATGACTGGTGGGCTGATTGATATATTAATCTATGTATCTATCTTTCTATGTATATTTATCAATCTATTAATATTTCAATCTGTCTGTGAGTACTGAGAGTAGACATCCTGCATTGTTTTTTAACTATAAGGAAAATCACTCATTCCCTAACCATTAAGTGTGATGATAGCAACAGCTTTGGTAGATTGAAGTAATATCTTCTACTTCTACTTTATTGGTAATTTTTGTCTTGCATGGATGCTGGATTGTGTCAAATAATTTTTCTGTATCTATACTGCAGACATGCGATTTTTGTTGATTTTTATTCTATATGTAAGTGATGTATTACATTGTTTTTCATATGTTAAACCAACCTTGCATTTCTGGAATAAATCTCAGTTGATCATGGTTCATAATCCTGTTATACGTTTTATTGCATTTATTTTATTTCATTATTGGATATAATATTTTGTTGAGAATTCTTGTGTTTATATCGATGAGGGATATTGGTTTGTGTTTTCTTTTTTTTTAAGATTTTATTTACTTTCTTGAGGGAGAGAGAGCAAGAGTGGGGGAGAGGGGCAAAGCAAGATGGAGAAGCAGGCTCCCCACTGAGCAGGGAGCTGGATCTGGGGCTTAATCACAGGACCCCAGGATCATTACCTGTGCCAAAGTCAGATGCTTACCCAACTGAGCCACCTAGGTGCCCCTGTGTTTTCTTTCTTATGTTGTCTTTGTTTTGCTTTGTTATCAGGGGAATACTGGCATAATCACGTGAACTGGAAAGAGCATCATGTCCTCTATCTTCTATATGAGTTAATTAACAATCGGTACTATTGCTTATATACTTATTTAGTAAAAACAACTGGTGAATCAATCTATGTCTGGATACTGATGGGGGAGGGAGGGAATATTTTCATTACAAATTGAATTTATTGTTACATATCTATTCAGATTTTCTATTTCTTTGATTGTCGGTTTTGGTAAATTGATCTTTTTCAAATTTGTCTATATCATCTAAGTTGACTAAATTGTCGGCATAAAATTGCTTATACTATTCACTATACTCATTTTAATTTCTTTAAGTTTACTCTCCTCAATGATTGTATTAATTTTGTTTCTTGTTTCTTTTTTTCTTAGTAATTTTGGCTAATTTTGTCAATTATATTAATCTTTTCACAGTACAAACTTATTGATCTTCTCTGCTCTTCATCTTCCTACTATATTGGCTTGTGTTCTAGTCTATTATAAACTTCCTTCATTTGTTCTTTTTGTTTGTTTGTTTTACTTTCTTAATGTGGAAGCTATGTTTCTAATTTTAAAAGATTTTCTCTTTTCTAATATAGTTATTTGAATACCTAAATTTCCTTGTAAACACTAGGAAGCATCTATTAAAATTTCATAGGTTGGTTTTCATTTTCATCACTAACTCTAATCAAGAGTAATATAATATTTCTACTACTTTTCTACAAGTGTTCCATATGAGTTCAAATCAAGTAAGTGACAATGTGTAAAGGAAGGCAGTTTCATATATGTGAATATATATGATTATATAAAATAGTGTGGAATATAATTATATATCCAAATTTCTGAAATAAGTTAATTTTAATTTCTTACTGTAAGTTTGAAATCATATCACCATTCCAAATTGTTTCATGAACCAATATAAGATTATTGTGCAGTTTTTATGTTACCTTCAACAAAAACAGCTAGTATTTTTCTCTCAATAGGTTTCTGGACTAATTTGGGATTTATCCATAAACAGAGCACAGAACAAAGGATATATAAGTCATTCAAGCAAAATTAATGATAGAAGAAAGATAAACACAGTGTCATACAATTTTTGAAAATTAGGAACCCATATCTATTTGGCCATCTTATAATAAATATTACTAGTACTAGAAAAAATAAATCCTTCCTAATAGGCACAATAATCTAGGTTTTATTACTTATTTGTTCAAATTATAATTAAAAATGACAGTTAATTTAAAACCACTTTAAAGGGGTGCCTGGGTGGCTGGGGCGGTTAAGCTATGGACTCTTTTTTTTTTTTAATTTTATTTTATTATGTTATGTTAGTCACCATACATTACATCACTAGTTTTTGATGTAGTGATCCACAATTCATTGTTTGTATATAACACCCAGTGCTCCATGCAGTACGTGCCCTCTTTAATACCCATCACCAGGCTATGGACTCTTGATTTCAGCTCAGGTCATAATCTCAGATTCCTGGGATCAAATCCCATGTCTGGCTCTGTGTTCAGTGCCAAGTCTGATTGAGATTCCCCCTCTCCCACTCCCTTATTAATACCCATCACCCATTTAACCCATTCTGTGCCCAACCCCTCTCCAGCAACCCTCAGATTCTTCTCTATAGTTAAGAGTCTGTTTTCTGGTTTGCATCTCTTTTTATTTCCCCTATGTTCATCTGCTTTGTTTCTTAAATCCACATGTGAGTGAAATCATATGGTATTTTTCTTTCTCCAACTGACTTATTTTGCTTAGCATAATTCTCTCTAGCTCCATCCATGTCATTGCAAATGGCAAGAGTTCATTCTTTTTTGATGGCTGTGTAATATTCCATTGTGAATAGATACCACATCTTCTTTATCATTCATTAGTCGATGGACATTTGGGCTCCTTCCATAATTTGGCTTGAAAATGAAACATTTATATGTTCTACAAGTTAGAATTCCACTTTTAAGTGACAACATTTTATTGAAAATGGAGAGTTAGAATGGAGACTCAAAGTAAAAAACAAACCAAAAATACCTGTGATGAGTGACCTAAGTCAGAGATGCAGATACTTGTAGTAATGTTTATTCATTATGTCAACTATATGTGTGTTTGTGCAGATTTTACATATATCCACACTCTTATATTTGTGTGCATATATATGAGACAAAGAGTAGATATGAAATATAAATACAATATAAGAGAGGGAGGAGGAGAAAGGGAGAGAAAGGGAGGGAGAGGGAGAACTAATTGTGTGCCAGGGATCATTCTAGGCTCTTTACACATGACATGTAATTTAATTTTCCTAACATTCATGGGAAGTAAATAGTATATCTCCATTTTTTCAGATGAGATCATATCTGCAGTTCCAAAATCACTGGACACTGCAACAGCAACAACAACAAAAAAAGATAAAGAAAACCAGAAATAAGCAATAAACCTAAAAAAGGAAAAAAAGATAAGACACATACTCATGTGGAAATCTCATTCTGTATATAAACTGTTAGACAACGATGTGCTTTTCATTATAAAATAGGAGGAATTCAACTTTGGAAAGGATCAAAGTTTCCATAATAGATACCAAGAAAAGTGTGATTTTCAAGCGCTCTTCATAAAGCACAGGAAGGTTATACAGCAAACTAAATGTATCTTAAGGATCCGTTACTAATATCCATTTAAGACTTTAGAGATTGAAGGAAGGCAAAGGGTAGGCTTAAGTTTGAAATGTGCTCAATCCTACCCTTGAGGCAAATTGAGGAGGCACAGAGGCAAGCGAATCAAAAAGAATAACTGAGAACCACCTACCTCCTGCCTCTTCCCTCCACTCGAACACCACAGCCCACCCATCACCCCTCCACCAGCCTCCACTTTGCGACCCTGAGTCCCGCTAAGAAAGTATTTTCAAGTAAAATATTTTGGAGCTCACCACTTTTCTGAGAGCTTCTTTCACATCCTTGTTCCTCAGACTATAGATGAAGGGGTTCAGCATGGGGATCACTATGGTGTAGAACACCGTGGCCACTTTGTCAGTCTCCACACTGTTGCCAGAACTGGGCCGGCAGTAAATGAAAAGAATTGTTCCATGGAAGACAAGGATGGCTGTGAGGTGGGAGGCACAGGTGGAAAAGACTTTGCGCCTTCCCTCTGCAGAGTGCATCCTCAGGATGGTGATGAGAATCAGCAAGTAGGAAGTGAGGATGATCACGATGGTGGTCATCTCATTGAAGGTGGCCAGGATGTATAACAACAGTTCATTAATAGAGACATCAGAGCAAGCAAGCGATAAGAGAGGGGGTAGATCGCAAAAGAAGTGGTTAATCACATTTGATCTGTAGGATGGGATCTCAAGAACGAAACACAAGTGGATCAGAGAGCACACCATCCCACAGAGGTAGCAGCAAGACACGAGCTCCATACAGAGATGCCGGGACATGGTGACCATGTACAACAGTGGGTTGCAGATGGCCACGAAACGGTCATAGGCCATCACAGCCAGCAGGAAGACCTCAGTTACCACACATGTGCAAAACAAGTAGAATTGCACCATGCATCCCAGGAAAGAGATGGCTTTGTCCCTGTTTAAGATATTGGACAGCATCTTTGGCACGATGAT
>NW_022590990.1:0-8784 GCF_004348235.1 Phoca vitulina
CTGTTTTTGTGCCAGTACCATACTGTCTTGATGATGACAGCTTTGTAGTAGAGCTGGAAGTCCGGAATTGTGATGCCACCAGCTTTGCTTTTCTTTTTCAACATTCCTCTGGCTATACGGGGTCTTTTCTGGTTCCATACAAATTTTAGGATTATTTGTTCCATTTCTTTGAAAAAAGTGGATGGTATTTTGATGGGGATTGCATTGAATGTGTAGATTGCTCTAGGTAGCTTCGACATCTTCACAATATTTGTTCTTCCAATCCATGAACATGGAACGTTTTTCTATTTCTTTTTGTCTTCCTCAATTTCTTTCACGAGTATTTTATAGTTTTATGAGTACAGATTTTTGCCTCTTTGGTTAGATTTATTCCTAGGTATCTTATGGTTTTGGGTGCAATTGTAAATGGGATTGACTCCTTAATTTCTCTTTCTTCTGTCTTGTTGTTGGTGTATAAGAATGCCACTGATTTCTGTGCACTGATCTTATATCCTGCCACTTTACTGAATTCCTGTATGAGTTCTAGCAGTTTTGGGGTGGAGTCTTTTGGGTTTTCCACATAAAGTATCATATCATCTGCAGAGAGTGAGAGTTTGACTTCTTCTTTGCTGATTTGGATGCCTTTTATTTCTTTTTGTTGTCTGATTGCTGTGGCTAGGACTTCTAATACTATGTTGAATAGCAGTGGTGATAGTGGACATCCCTGCTGTGTTCCTGACCTTAGGGGGAAGCTCTCAGTTTTTCCCCATTGAGAATGATATTCGCTGTAGGTTTTTCATAGATGGCTTTTATGATATTGAGGTATGTACCCTCTATGCCTATACTCTGAAGAGTTTTGATCAAGAAAGGATGCTGTACTTTGTCAAATGCTTTTTCTGCATCTATTGAGAGAATCATATGATTCTTGTTCTTTCTTTTATTAATGTATCACGTTGATTGATTTGTGGATATTGAACCAACCTTCCAGCCCAGGGATAAATCCCACTTGGTCGTGGTGAATAATCCTTTTAATGAACTGTTTTATCCTCTTGGCTAGTATTTTGGTGAGAATTTTTGCGTCCATGTTCATCAAGGATATTGGTCTGTAATTCTATTTTTGATGGGGTCTTTGTATGGTTTGGGGATTAGGGTAATGGTGGCTTCATAAAATGAATTTGGAAGTTTTCCTTCCATTTCTATTTTTTGGAACAGTTTCAGAACCATAGGTATTAATTCTTCTTGAAATGTTTGGTAGAATTCCCCTGGGAAGCCATCTGGCCCTGGGCTTTTGTTTTTTGGGAGAGTTTTGATGACTCCTTCCATTTCCTTAGTGGTTATAAGTTCTGTTCAGGTTTTCTATTTCTTCCTGGTTCAGTTTTGGTAGTTGATACATCTCTAGGAATGCATCCATATCTTCCAGCATATCTAAATTGCTGGCATAGAGTTGCTCGTAATATGTTCTTTTAATTTGTTTTTCTTTGGTGTTGGTTGTGATCTCTCCTCTTTCATTCATGATTTTGTTGATTTGGGTCATTTCTCTTTTCTTTTTGATAAGTCTGGCCAGGGGTTTATCAATCTTGTTAGTTCTTTCAAAGAACCAGCTCCTAGTTTTATTGATCTGTTCTACTGTTCTTTTGGTTTCTATTTCATTGATTTCTGCTCTGATCTTTATTATTTCTCTTCTCCTGCTGGGTTTAGGCTTTATTTGCTGTTCTTCCTCCAGCTCCTTTAGGTGTAGGGTTAGGTTGTGTATTTGAGACCTTTCTTGTTTCTTGTGAAAGGCTTGTATTGCTATATACTTTCTTCGTAGGACTGCCTTTGTTGTATCCCAAAGATTTTGAACAGTTGTGTTTTCATTTTCATTGGTTTCCATGAATTTTTAAAATTCTTCTTTAATTTCCTGGTTTACCCATTCATGCTTTAGTAGGATGCTCTTTAGCCTCCATGTGTTTGAGTTCTTCCCGACTTTCCTCTTGTGATTGAGTTCTAGTTTCAAAGCATTGAGGCCTGAAAATATGCAGGGAATGATCCCAGACTTTTCGTATTAGTTGAGACCTGATTTGTGACCTAGGTTGTGATCTATTCTGGAGAATGTTCCATGGGCACTAGAGAAGAATGTGCATTCTGTTGCTCTGGGATGAACTGTTCTGAATATATCTGTGGGTTCCATTTGGTCCAGTGTGTCATTTAAAGTCTTTATTTCCTTGTTGATCTTTTGCTTAGATGATCTGTCCATTTCAGTGAGGGGGGTGTTAAAGTCCCCCACTATTATTGTATTGTTGTCGATGTGTTTCTTTGCTTTTGTTATCAATTGCCTTATATAATTGGCTGCTCCCATGTTAGGGGCATAGATATTTACAATTGTTAGATCTTCTTGTTGGATAGACCCTTTAAGTAGGATATAGTGTCCTTCCTCATCTCTTATTACAGTCTTTGGTTTAAAATCTAATTTGTCTGATATAAGGATTGCCACCTCAGCTTTCTTTTGGTGTCCATTAGCAGTGTAAATCATTTTACACTCCCTCACTTTCAATCTGGGGGTGTCTTTGGGTCTAAAATGAGTCTCTTGCTGACAGCATATCAATGGGTCTTCTTTTTTATCCATTCTGATACCCTGTGTTTTTTGATTGGGGCATTTGGCCCATTTACATTCAGGGTAACTATTGAAAGATAGGAATTTAGTACCATTGTATTGCCTGTAAGGTGACTGTTACTGTATATTGTCTGTGTTCCTTTCTGGTCTATGTTGCTTTTAGGCTCTCTCTTTGCATAGAGGACCCCTTTCAATATTTCTTGTAGGGCTGGTTTCGTGTTTGCAAATTCCTTTAGTTTTTGTTTGTCCTGGAAGCTTTTTATCTCTCCTTTTATTTTCAGTGACAGCCTAGTTGGATATAGTGTTCTAGGCTGCATATTTTTCTCACTTAGTGCTCTGAATATATTGCCAGTCCTTTCTGGCCTGCCAGGTCTCTATGGATAGGTCTGTTGCCAGTCTAGTGTTTTTAGCATTGTAGGTTACAGATATCTTCTCCCGAGCTGCTCTCAGCTTTTTTTCTTTGTCTCTGAGACTTGTAAGTTTTACTATTAGATGTCAGGGTATTGTCCTATTTTTATTGATTTTGAAAGGTGTTCTCTGTGCTTTCTGGATTTTGATGCCTGTTTCCTTCCCCAAATTAGGGAAGTTCTCTGCTATAATTTTCTCCAATATACCTTCTGCCCCTCTCTCTCTTTCTTCTTCTTCTGGGATCCGAATTATTCTAATGTTGTTTTGTCTTATGGTATCGCTTATCTCTCGAATTCTGCCCTCATGATCCAGTAGTTTTTTATATCTCTTTTTCTCAGCTTCTTTATTTTCCATCATTTGGTCTTCTATATCACTAATTTCTCTTCTGCCTCATTTATCCTAGCAGTTAGAGCCTCCATTTTTTATTGCACCTCATTAATAGCCTTTTTGATTTTGACTTGGTTAGATTTTAGTTCTTTTATTTCTCCAGAAAGAAACCTTTAATACCTTCCATGCTTTTTTCAAGCCCAGCTAGTATCTTTAAAATCATCATTCTGAACTCTAGTTCCGGCATCTTACAAACGTCCATATTGATTAGGTCCCTTGCAGTCAGTACTGCCTCTTGTTCTTTTTGTTGAGGTGGTTTTTTCCATCTTGTCATTTTGTCCAGAGGAGAATAGATGAATGAGAGAACAAAATGCTAACAGGGTAACAACGTCCCCAGAAAATATACACTAAACAAATTCAAAAAGACCTGAAATGGGGAAAAGAAAGGGAAAGAAAGAAAAAAAAGAAAAGAAAAGAAAAAGAATAAGATAAAAACAAACAAAAACAAAACAAAACAAAAAAACCAGAATACATTCAAATATGATCAGACTCGTGCATAGATCAGTGCCACACACTAGATTTTGGGTGTATTTTGGTCTGTTAGAAGAAACTGCGTCCCAAAATTTTAAAGAACGAAGAACTTATAAATGTACAAAAATATGGGTTAATACAGTGAAGGAATGGATTATGACTGTAAAGATGAAAATTATAAATATTTTATAAAAGGAATTTATAAGATAAGAAGTTCTTTGAAAAAAGAAAGAAGAGGATTTAAATTAAAAAAAGGGAGAGAATGTGATCAGGCAGGAGACTAGAACAAATCCATACACTAGAGATTTAGGGTATATTTTGATCTGTTAGAAGAAGAAACCCTATCTCAAAATTTTAAAGAGAGAACAACTTATATATATATACCAAAAGTAAGGATAACTACTATGAAGGGATAGAATATGACTCTAAAAATGAAAAATAAAAAATATTTTAAAAAGGGGATTGATAAAATGTTGGTTGAAAAAGGGAAAAAGAAAAATTAGAAAAAAAATTAACTTTGAAAGACTAAAGAATCATGGGAATAAAGCCATGAATTTTATGTGCAGTATTCCCCTAGCACTGGTGTATGCCATTCTTATTGATTGGTAAACTTGGTCTTGGCTGGCTGTTCTTGCTGATCTTCTGGGGAGGGGCCTGTTGCCATGGTTCCCAAATGTCTTTGCCAGAGGCAGAATTGCCCCGCCCTTGCCGGGTCCGGGCCAAGTAATCTGGTCGGGTTTGCCCTTGGGAGGTTTTGTTCCCTTCAAGCTTTCCGGACAGTTTTGGAGGAAGAGAGTGAAAATGGCGGCCTCTCAATCCCCACGCTGGGGGAGCTGAGAACTCAGGGGCCCCTCTCCTCAGTGAGCCCCCTGAGAAAAGCAGTCAATCACTCCCTTCTCCTTGGTCTCCGGCCGCCCTCCGTGCTCACCCAGCCTGTGACTGAGCGTTTCTATCTCTGGCACACGACCCCATGTGGAGTCTCCAAACCCAGCAGATCCCTGCAGTGTGCTCCTGCGCCACTCCTCCCGGGGGAGGAAGGGGAGTCTCCCCGGACCTGCCACTTGTTGGGTCCCTGCTGGAAGAACAGTGGTCTGACTGTGCTGTGGATCACAGTTTATGGCAACCCTGAGCTGAGAGCCCACGCCTTGGTTCCATCTCTGCAGTCGGCTTCCCCGCTCTGATACCTGGGAGCTCTGTGGCACTCAGGCACCCCCGGTCTTTCTGTGACCCCGAGGGTCCTGAGACCACATTGCCCCAGCGAGGGTTCCACCCACTGCTTAGCCACTGGAGCAACGTCCCTCAGCGGAGCGGGCTTCTAAAAGTTCTGATTTTGTGCTCCATGGCACTATCACTTGCCAAAAGCAGCCGACGGAGGCTCCCTCCCCCGCCGTCTATCTTCCTGAATATCACCTCGGATTCCGTTCTCTGCACGTCCTACCTTCCAGAAAGTGGTCGCTTTTCTGTTCAGAGAGTTGTTGCTATTCTTTTCTTCGATCTCCTGTTGAGTTTGTAGGTGTTCAGAATGGTTTGATCCCTATCCAGGTGAATTCCTGGGACCAGATGAAATCCAGGTCTCCTACTCCTCCGCCATCTTGCTTCCCCCCCCCCACTACTTTGCTGTTCTTATCTGTTTTGTTCAATAGGTGTTTTATACTAAATCTTTTTATTTTATTTTATTTTATTTTATTTTTTTGAAGATTTTATTTATTTATTCATGAGAGACAGAGAGAGAGAGGCAGAGGGAGAAGCAGCCTCCCAAGGAGCAGAGAGCCCGATGCGGGACTCGATCCCAGGACCCTGGGATCATGACCTGAGCCGAAGGCAGACGCTTAACCATCTGAGCCACCCAGGCGCCCCTAAATCTTTTTTTTTTTATACTGAATTCTTTTAAATAACATTCTTGACCCTGAATCATTCTCTACTCTCTATTTTCTCAGATCCTAGGTTTACCTTGTTTGCCCAGATTTTTTTTTCTTTGTGGTTTCTTTAAAATTAATTCCCAAATTTATGCCTAATCTCTTCATGGAGACTGCAAGCACCTTGAGAGCAAAGGGTATGTCTTCAACTTGTATACACCTGTATACTGCTCTATACATAGTGGATGAACAGTAGTATTTGACTTGACTAATTGGGCTCTGCTGTCTTGCTTACCATAGTTTTAAAACTATGTTTATTGGAAACATAGGGTTTCATAAATCTGACCCAGGCAGTATGGATCTGATGATGAATGGGCTCCCTCACCCTCTCTATAACAGTATCCCTCCTTCCTTCCTTTTTCCTTCCTCCCTCCCTACCTCCCTTCCTTCCTTCTTACCTAGGATTTTGTTTGACAAACCTTCACAGAAATTATTTTTGAAAACCTTAGTAAACTTGTTTGTATGCCATTTTATTAAGTTCTAGAAATTGACTGGTACATATTGGAGGGTATACCTGCTTCTGTCTGGTAGAGGAGAGGCAATTAATTATGCCCTTTTGTTACAAAAGTAAATGACTACATAGCAGAACTTCATATTTAAATGTTTCTTGTGGGGGTGCCTGGGTGGCTCAGTCGGTTGAGTGACTCCTGGTTTCACCTCAGGTCATGACCTCATGGGTCGTGGGATCGAGCCCCACATCAGGCTCTGTGCTCAGTGGGGTCTGTGAAGATTCTATCCCCCTGCCCCCCCACTCTCTCTCTCTAAAATAAATCTTTTAAAAAATATTTCTTGTGTTTAGTCTTGTTCAATCATCCAATTTTACAGGTGAAGAAATGAGTCAGAGAGGTAATGTGATCTTTCTAAGGCTAGGTAGCTAGTCAGTGGCAACTGGGACTAGAGCTCAGATCTCTCAATCTTTTCATGACCTCATGCTGCATATATAAATACCCAATTTCTGATTTTTCTGTCAATTCTGATACATTGCAGTGTGGTGATAAGAAGTTACAGAGATTGAGAGACATGAATATAATATATAGTTATGCTGCCCTGTGACTTTTTGTATCAACCTGGGTTATATGGAATAAGTAGGTAACTAGATGGGGAAATGCACAGGGGCATGTGTACATTTGCATGCATATACATAGCATTTAAATATTTGTTGAATTGCATAGACCAAGCTATTTACATATATGTATCCAAAGTCTAATATTTTTCTTTCCCTTCCTCTGTTATTATCACCACTTCCCATGGCCTAAATTAATAAAGAACAATGATGAAACTGATATAGAGTAAGATGCCAGAGATGTGATTAAGATAGTTTGAGAATATCTCCAACAAGCACATCAAAGAACAATACAGCATGATTCTGGTTAATAAAAAAAAAAAAAAACTGGGAAGAATAAAACAAGATGAAACCAGAGAGGGAGACAAACCATAAGAGACTCTTAAGCATAGGAAAGAAAGTGAGGGTTGCTGGAGGGAGGTGGGGTGGGGGATGGGGTAACTGGGTGGTGGTCATGAAGAGAGCATGTAATGGAATGAGCACTGGGTGTTGTATGCAACTGATGAATCACTGAACTCTACCTCTGAAACTAATAAACACTATATGTTAATTAATTGAACTTAAATTTAGAAAAAAGGACCCCCCCTCCAAAAAAAGATAAATCTAAATGGTTGAGAAGGAAAAGTTTGGAAAACATAACTCTAGGCCTTGGTACTCTAAAAATCCTGACCATACTTTTTAGGTCCACAGCTTCACCTTTCCTGTGTTCCATTTTCCTTAAGTAATGAGAGGTTTCTGTACCAATTAAAGTGCAAGTAAAGAAGGCAGGGATGTCAAACATTGTATGAAGCCTGAAATGTAATTTCAGACATAAAACAAGCTCTAACTCAGGATAGTAGTTAAGACCAGGGATTCCATAATCAAACAAATCTGGCTTAGAATCCTTACTAAGGGAGTGACCTCTTATACTTCCTTAATTTCTCTCTGCCTCATTTTTCTCTTCTGTGAAATAAAGGTAATAAGAAAAACTTCCTCACAGGTAGTTGTAAGGTAGAGATGGAATAATGCATGTAAATTTCTTACCATGTCTGGATCATAGCGAGGGTTCAATAAATATAAGACTTTATTATTGTTGTTGTTGATTTTTTAAAAATTTTATTTGATTATGTTATGTTAGTCACCATACAATACATCATTTGTTTTTGATGTGGTGATCCACGATTCATTGTTTTCGTATAACACCCAGTGCTCCATGCAGTACATGCCCTCCTTAATACCCATCACCAGGCTAACCCATCCCCCTACCTCCCTCCCCTCTAAAACCCTCAGTTTGTTTCTCAGAGTCCATAGTCTCTCATGGCTCATCTCTCCCTCTGATTTCCCCCCCTTCATTTTTCCCTTCCTTCTCCTAATGGCCTTCATGCTATTCCTTATATTCCACAAATAAGGGAAACCATATGATAATTGACTTTCTCTGCTTGACTTATTTCGCTTAGCATAATCTCCTCCAGTCCCATTTATGTTGATGTAAAAGTTGGGTATTCATCCTTTCTGATGGCTGAGTAATATTCCATTGTATAATGGACCACATCTTCTTTATCCATTCATCTGTTGAAGGGCATCTTGGCTCTTTCCACAGTTTGGCTATTGTGGACATTGCTGCTATGAACATTGGGGTGCATATGGCCCTTCTTTCACTACATCTGTGTCTTTGGGGTAAATACCCAGGAGTGCAATTGCTGGGTCATAGGGTAGCTCTATTTTTAATTTTTTGAGGAACTGCCACAGTGTTTTCCAAAGTGGCTGTACCATCTTGCATTCCCACCAACAGTGTAAGAGGGTTCCCCTTTCTCCACAACCTCTCCAACATTTGTTGTTTCTTGCCCTGTCCATTTTTGCCATTCTAACTGGTGTAAGGTGAGGTATCTCAATGTAGCTTTGATTTGAATTTCCCTGATGGCTAATGATGATGAACATTTTTTCATGTGTCTGTTAGCCATTTGTATGTCTTCTTCAGAGAAGTGTCT
>NW_022590991.1:0-8784 GCF_004348235.1 Phoca vitulina
GATCTAACAATTGTAAATATCTATGCCCCCAACATGGGAGCAGCCATCTACATAAGCCAACTGTTAACCAAAATAAAGAGTCATATTGATAACAATATGTTAATTGTAGGCGACCTCAATACTCCACTCTCAGCAATAGACAGATCATCTAAGCACAAAATCAACAAAGAAACAAGGGCTTTGAATGACACACTGGACTAGATGGACTTTGTAGATATGTACAGAACATTCCACCTTAAAACAACAGAATACTCATTCTTCTTGAGCGCACATGGAACTTTCTCCAGAATAGACCACATACAGGGTCACATATCAGGTCTCAACCAATACCAAAAGATTGAGATTATTCCCTGCATATTCTCAGACCATAATGCTTTAAAACTGGAACTCAAACACAAGAAAAAATTTGGAAGAAATTCGAACACTTGGAAGTTAAAGAGCATCCTGCTCAAGAATGTTTGGGTCAACCAAGAAATCAAAGAAGAACTTAAACTCATGGAAACCAATGAGAACGAAAACACATCTGTCCAAAACCTATGGGATACTGCAAAGGTGGTCCTAAGGGCGAAATATATAGCCATCCAAACCTCACTCAAAAAAATAGAAAACTCCCGAATTCACCAACTAACTTTACACCTTAAAGAACTAGAGAAAAAGCAACAAACGATGTCTAAGCCACAGATTAGAAGAGAAATAATTAAGATTAGAACAGAGATCAATGAATTACAATCCAGAAACATAGTAGATCAGATCAACGAAACTAGAAGCTGGTTCTTTGAAAGAATTAATAAGATTGATAAACCACTGGCCCGACTTATCCAAAAGAAAAGAGAAATGACCCAAATTAATAAAATTGTGAATGAAAGGGGAGAGATCACGACTAACACCAAGGAAATAGAAACAATTATTAGAAATTATTATCAACAACTATATGCCAATAAATTTAGCTACCTGGAAGAAATGGATGCCTTCCTGGAAACCTATAAACTGCCAAGACTGAAACAGGAAGAAACTGACAACCTGAATAGGCCAATAACCAGTAATGAGATTGAAGCAGTGATCAAAAACCTCCCAAAAGAGGGGGGTGGAGCAAGATGGCAGAGGTGTAGGAGACCTGGATTTCATCTGGTCCCAGGAATTCAGCTGGATAGGGATCAAACCATTCTGAACACATACGATTTCAACAGGAGATCAAAGAAAAGAATAGCAACAACTCTCTAAAAAGAAAAGCAACCACTTTCTGGAAGGTAGGACATGTGGAGAAGTGAATCTGAGGCGATATTCGGGAGGATAGACGGCGGTGGAGGGGGCCTCCGTCCGCCGCTTCTGGCAAGTGATAGAGCTGCGGAGCAAAAAATCGGAACTTTTAGAAGTCGGCTCCGCTGAGGGACGTCGCTCCAGTGGCTAAGTGGAGGGTGGAATCCTTGTGGGACAGTGTGGTCTCAGGACCCTCGGGGTCACAGGAAGACCGGGGGTGCCTGAGTGCGGCAGAGCTCCCAGGGATCGGAGCAGGGAAGCAGGCTGCAGAGACGGAGCTGAGGAGTGGGCCCTCAGCTCGGGGTTGCCATAAACCGTGATCCGCGGCACAGTTGGGCCACTGCTCCTCCAGCAGGGACCCAACAAGCGGCAGATCCGGGGAGACTCCCCTTCCTCCCCCGGGAGGAGCGGCGCGGGAGTGCACCACAGGGATCTGCTGGGTTTGGAGACTCCACATGGGGTCGGGTGCCAGAGATAGAAACGCGCGGTCATAGGCCGGATGAGCATGGAGTGTGGCCGGAGACCGGGGAGACGGGAGTGACTGACTGCTTTTCTCTGGGGGCACACTGAGGAGCGGGGCCCCGAGTTCTCGGCTCCTCTGGGCGGAGATTGGGAGGCCGCCGTTTTCACTCTCGGCCTCCAAAGCTGTACGGAAAGCTTGCAGGGAACAAAAGCTCCCGAGAGCAAACCCGAGCAGATTACTTAGCCCGGACCGGGCAAGGGTGGGGCAATTCCGCCTCCGGCAAAGACATTTGGGAACCACGGCAACAGGCCCCTCCCCCAGAAGATCAGCGAGAACAGCCAGCCAAGACCAAGTTTACTGATCAATGAGAACGGCAGAACTCCGGCACTAGGGGAATACTGCACATAGAATCCATGGCTTTTTTACCATGATTCTTTAGTCTTTCAAAGTTAATTTTTTTATTTTATTTTATTTTTTTGAATTTTTCTTTTTCCCCTTTTCTACCAACATCTGATTAATCCCTTTTTTAAAAAATATTTTTTATGTTTCATTTTTAGAGTCATATTCTATCCCTTCATAGTAGTTACCCTTATTTTTGGTATATATATATAAGTTGTTCTCTCTTTAAAATTTTGAGATATAGTTTCTTCTAACAGATCAAAATACACCCTAAATCTCTAGTGTATAGCTTTGTTCTAGTCTCCTGCCTGATCACATTCTCTCCCCCCACTTTTTTTAAATCCTCTTCTTTCTTTTTTCAAACAACTTCTTATCTTATCAATTCCTTTTATAAAATCTTTTATAATTTTCATCTTTACAGTCATATTCCATCTCTTCATCATATTAACCCTTATTTTTATACATATACAAGCTTTTCTTTCTTTAAAATTTTGGAAGGCACTTTCTTCTAACAGACCAAAATATGCCCAAAATCTAGTGTGTGGCACTGATCTATGCACCAGCCTGATCATATTTGATCATATTCTGTTTTTTTGCTTTGTTTTGTTTTTGTTTGTTTTTGTCTTTTTCCTTTTCTTTTTCTTCTTTTTTCCTTTTTCTTTTTTCTTTCTTCCCTTTCTTTTCCCCCGGTTTCAGGTGTTTTCTGATTTATTTAGTGTATATTTTCTGGGGTCATTGTCACACTGTTAGCATTTTGTTCTCTCATTCATCTATCCTCCTCTGGACAAAATGACAAGATGGAAAAAGTCACCTCAACAAAAAGAACAAGAGGCAGTACCGACTGCCAGGGACCTAATCAATATGGACATTAGTACGATGTCAGAACTAGAGTTCAGAATGATGATTTTAAAGATACTAGCTGGGCTTGAAAAAAGCATGGAAGTTATTTTATTTATTTATTTATTTTTAAAGATTTTATTTATTTGACAGAGAGAGACACAGTGAGAGAGGAAACACAAGCAGTGGGAGTGGGAGAGGGAGAAGGAGGCTTCCGACCAAGCAGGGAGCCCGATGCAGGGCTCGATCACAGGACCCTGTGATCATGACCTGAGCTGAAGGCAGACGCTTAACAACTGAGCCACCCAGGCGCCCCAAGCATGGAAGTTATTAAAGAAACCCTTTCTTGAGAAATAAAAGAACTAAAATCTAACCAAGTCGAAATAAAAAAGGCTATTAATGAGGTACAATAAAAAATGGAGGCTCTAACTGCTACGATAAATGAAGGAGAAGAGAGAATTAGTGATATAGAAGACCAAATGATGGAAAATAAAGAAGCTGAGAAAAAGAGAGATAAACAACTACTGGATCACGAGGGCAGAATTCGAGAGGTAAGTGATACCATAAGACTAAACAACATTAGAATAATTGGGATCTCAGAAGAAGAAGAAAGAGAGAGAGGGGCAGAAGGTATATTGGAGCAAATTATAGCAGAGAACTTCCCTAATTTGGGGAAGGAAACAGGCATCAAAATCCAGGAGGGAGAGAACCCCTCTCAAAATCAATAAAAATAAGTCAACACCCCAACATCTCATAGTAAAACTTATGAGGTCTCAGACAAAGAGAAAACCCTTTCTCTTTGTCAGCTCGGGACAAGGGATCTGTAACCTACAATGGTAGAAACATTAGATTGGCAACAAACCTACCCACAGAGACCTGGAAGGCCAGAAAGGACTGGCATGATATATTCAGAGCACTAAATGAGAAAAATATGCAGCCAAGAATACTATATCCAGCGAGGCTGTCATTGAAAATAGAAGGAGAGATAAAAAGCTTCCAGGACAAACAAAAACTAAAGGAATTTGCAAACACAAATCCAGCCCTACAGGAAATATTGAAAGGGGTCCTCTAAGCAAAGAGAGAGCCTAAAAGCAACATAGACCAGAAAGGAACACAGACAATATACAGTAACAGTCACCTTACAGGCAATACAATGGCACTAAATTCATATCTTTCAATAGTTACCCTGAATGTAAATGGGCTAAATGCCCCAATCAAAAGACACAGGCTATCAGATTGGATAAAAAAAACAAGACCCATCGATATGCTGTCTGCAACAGACTCATTTTAGATGCAAAGACACCCCCAGATTGAAAGTGAGGGGGTGGAAAACCATTTACCATGCTAATGGACATCAAAAGAAAGCTGGGGTGGCAATCCTTATATCAGACAAATTAGATTTTAAACCAAAGACTATAATAAGTGATGAGGAAGGACACTATATCCTACTTAAAGGGTCTATCCAACAAGAAGATCTAACAATTGTAGATATCTATGCCCCTAACATGGGAGCAGCCAATTATATAAGCCAATTAATAACAAAAGCAAAGAAACACATCGACAACAATACAATAATAGTAGGGGACTTCAACACCCCCTCACTGAAATGGAAAGATCATCTAAGCAAAAGATCCACAAGGAAATAAAGGCTTTAAATGACACACTGGACCAGATGGGCTTCACAGATATATTCAGAACATTCCATCCCAAAGCAACAGAATATACATTCTTCTCTGGTGCCCATAGAACACTTTCCAGAATAGATCACACCCTAGGTCACAAATCAGGTCTCAACTGGTACCAAAAGATTGGGATCATTTCCTGCATATTTTCAGACCAAAATGCTTTGAAACTAGAACTCAATCACAAGAGGAAAGTCAGAAAGAACTCAAACACATGGAGGCTAAAGAGCATCCTACTAAAGAATGAATGGGTCAACCAGGAAATTAAAGAATTTAAAAAATTCATGGAAACAAATGAAAATGAAAGCACAACTGTTCAAAATCTTTGGGATGCAGCGAAGTCGTCCTAAGAGGAAAGTATATAGCAATACAAGCTTTCTCAACAAACAAGAGAGGTCTCAAATCCACAACCTAATCCTACACCTAAAGGAGCTGGAGAAAGAACAGCAAATAAAGCCTAAACCCAGCAGGAGAAGAGAAATAATAAAGATCAGAGCAGAAATCAATGAAATAGAAATCAAAAGAATAGTAGAACAGATCAACGAAACTAGGAGCTGGTTCTTTGAAAGAATTAACAAGATTGATAAACCCTTGGCCAGACTTATCAAAAAGAAAAGAGAAATGACCCAAGTAAATAAAATCATGAATGAAAGAGGAGAGATCTCAACCAACACCAAAGAAATACAAACAATTATAAGAACATATTATGAGCAACTCTATGCCAGCAAATTAGATAATCTGGAAGAAATGGATGCATTCCTAGAGATGTGTCAACTACCAAAACGGAACCAGGGAGAAACAGAAAACCTGAACAGACCTATAACCATTAAGGAAATTGAAGCAGTCATCAAAAATCTCCCAACAAACAAAAGCCCAGGGCCAGATGGCTTCCCAGGGGAATTCTACCAAACATTTAAAGAATTAATACCTATTCTTCTGAAACTGATGCAAAAAATAGAAATGGAAGGAAAATTTCCAAGCTCGTTTTATGAGACCAGCATTACCTTGAACCCCAAACCAGACAAAGGCCCCATCAAAAAGGAGAATTACAGACCAATATCGCTGATGAACATGGATGCAAAAATTCTCACCAAAATACTAGCCAATAGGATGCAACAGTACATTAAAAGGATTATTCACCACCACCAAGTGAGATTTATCCCTGGGCTGTAAGGTTGGTTCAACATCCGCAAATCAATCAATGTGATACAATACATTAACGAAAGAAAGAACAAGAACAATATGACCCTCTCAATAGATTCAGAAAAAGCATTTGACAAAGTACAGCATCCTTTCTTGATTAAAACTCTTCAGAGTGTAGAGATAGAGGGTACATACCTCAATATCATAAAAGCCATCTATGAAAAACCCACAGCGAATATCATTCTCAATGGGGAAAAACTGAGAGCTTTCCCCCTAAGGTCAGGATTGTGACAGGGATGTCCACTATCACCACTGCTATTCAACATAGTACTAGAATTCCTAGCCACAGCAATCAGTCAACAAAAAGAAATAAAAGGCATCTGAATTGGCAAAGAAGAAGTCAAACTCTCACTCTCTGCAGATGATATGATACTTTATGTGGAAAACCCAAAAGACTCCACCCCAAAACTGCTAGAACTCATACAGGAATTCAGTCAAGTGGCAGGATATAAAATCAATGCACAGAAATCAGTAGCATTTCTATACACTGACAACAAGACAGAAGAAAGAGAAATTAAGGAGTCGATCCCATTTACAACTGTACCCCAAACCATAAGATACCTAGGAATAAATCTAACCAAAGAGGCAAAGAATCTGTACTCAGAAAACTATAGAATACTCAAGAAAGAAATTGAGGAAGACACAAAGAAATGGAAAAACATTCCATGCTCATGGATTGGAAGAACAAATATTGTGAAAATGTCTATGCTACCTAGAGCAATCTACACATTTAATGCAATCCCTATCAAAATATCGTCCACTTTTTTTTTTAAAGAAATGGAACAAATAATCCTAAAATTTGTATGGAACCAGAAAAGACCCCGAAAAGCCAGAGGAATGTTGAAAAAGAAAAGCAAAGCTGGTGGCATCACAATTCCAGACTGCCAGCTCTATTACAAAGCTGTAATCATCAAGACAGTATGGTACTGACACAAAAACAGACACATGGATGGATGGAATAGAATAGAGAGCCCAGAAATGGATCCTCAATTCTATGGTCGGCTAATCTTTGACAAAGCAGGAAAGAATGTCCAGTGGAGAAAAGACAGTCTCTTGAACAAATGGTGTTGGGAAAATTGGACAGCCACATGCAGAAGAATGAATCTGGACCATTTCTTTACACCACGCACAAAAATAGACTCAAAATGGATGAAAGACTTAAACGTGAGACAGAAATCCATCAAAATCCTTGAGGAGAACACAGGCAGCAACCCCTTCAACCTCAGCCGCAGCAATTTCTTCCTAGAAACATCACCAAAGGCAAGGGAAGCAAGGGCAAAAATGAACTTTTGGGACTTCATCAAGATAAAAAGCTTTTGCACAGCAAAAGAAACAGTCAACAAAACCAAAAGACAACTGACAGAATGGGAGAAGATATTTGCAAATGACATATCAGATAAAGGGCTAGTATCCAAAATCTATAAAGAACTTCTTAAACTCAACACCAAAAAAACAAATGATCCAATCAAGAAATGGGCAGAAGACATGAACAGACATTTTTCCAAAGAAGACATCCAAATGGCCAACAGACATTTGAAAAAGTGCTCAACATCGCTTGGCATCAGGGAAATCCAAATCAAAACCTCAATGAGATACCACCTCACATCAGTCAGAATGGCTAAAATTAACAAGTCAGGAAACGACAGATGTTGGTGAGGATGTGGAGAAAGGGGAACCCTCCTATGATTTTGGTGGGAATGCAAGCTGGTGCAGCCACTCTGGAAAACAGTATGGCGGTTCCTCAAAAAGTTGAAAATAGAGGTACCATATGACCCAGCAATTGCACTACTGGGTATTTACCCCCAAGATAAAAATGTAGTGATCTGAGGGGGCACCTTCACCCCAATGTTTAGAACAGCAATGTACACAATAGCCAAACTATGGAAAGAACCTAGATGTCCCTCAGCAGATGAAAGGATAAAGAAGATGTGGCATATATATATATATATACACACACACTGGAATATTATGCAGCCATCAAAACCCCCGAAATCTTGCCATTTGTAACAATGTGTATGGAACTAGAAGGTATTATGCTAAGCAAAATAAGTCAATCAGAGAAAGACAATTATGATATGATTTCACTGATATGAGGAATTTGAGAAACAAGACAGAAGATCATAGGGGAAGGGAGGGGAAAATGAAACAAGACAAAACTAGAGAGGGAGACAAACCATAAGAAACTCTTAATCTCAGGAAGCAAACTGATGGTTGCTGTGGTGGGGGGGGGTGAGAGGGATGGGGTGGCTGGGTGATGGACATTGGGGAGGGTATATGCCATGGTGAGAACTGTGAATTGTGTAAGACTGATGAATCACAGACCTGTACCCCTGAAACAAATAATACATTATAAGTTAAAAAAAAAAAAAAAAGATTCCCAGCTCAACCAGAGATGGAGAAGAGAGGTGACTTCCTCCATCTCTGGCTTTTGTTCCATTCGGGCCCTCATGGATTGGGTGAGGCACACCCACTTTAGGGACAGCAATCTACTGTATTGAACCCACCAATTCAAATTCTAGACTCAGCCAGGAACACCTTCACAGGGACAACCAGAAGTAATGTTTCATCTGGGCATCCCAAGACTCACTCAGGTTGACACATTAATGTAACCATCACAGTGACCATCTTTTCTGATTCCCCACCTGAGAATGAGTTTGTTGCGATGACATAGCATTTCCAGTGCTAAAATGGGGAAACTCCTGGCAACATGACTAGAGTTGGTCACAACTCAGGTCTTCTGATGCCTAAGCCTAGCTTCATTCGGTTGTTCAAACAAGCCATAGATATATTTGTTAATTTTTCAACTAATTAATTTATTTTTATATTATTCCTGATCTGAGTTAACTAGAACTCCAGCTAGACATTGGTTGCTCACCAGGTAAAACACTGTGTTTGACTTTCCTGAGGAAAAGGGGACACATCCATAAGCTATCTCTTCATTCT
>NW_022590992.1:0-8784 GCF_004348235.1 Phoca vitulina
AGATGGCTCTGGGTAGCATAGACATTTTCACAATATTTGTTCTTCCAATTCATGAGCATGGAATGTTTTTTTCCATGTCTTTGTGTCTTCCTCAATTTCTTTCATAAGTGTTCTGTAGGTTTTATTTTACTTTATTTTTTTAGATTATTTTTTATTTGAGAGAGAGAGACAGAGATAGCATGAGAGAAGGAGAGGGAGAAGCAGGCTCCCCACTGAGCAGGGAGTCCGACGTGGGGCTTGATCCCAGGACCCTGGGATCATGACCTGAGCCAAAGGCAGATGCTTTTTTTTTTCAGTTTTTATTTACAATTTTTTTTAATTTAAATTCAATTAGCCAAGCTATAGTACATCATTGGTTTTGATATAATGTTCATTGATTCATCAGTTCAGTATAACACCCAGTGCTCATCACATCACATGTCCTCCTTAATGCCCATCACCCAGTTAAGGCAGATGCTTAACCAGCTGAGCCACCCAGACACCCCTGTTCTGTAGTTTTTAGAGTACAGATCCTCTTTGGTTAGGTTTATTCTTAGGTATCTTATGGTTTTTGGTGCAATTGTAAATGGGATTGATTCCTTAATTTCTTTCTTCTGTCTCATTTTCAGTGTATAAAAATGCAACTGATTTCTGTGCATTGATTTTATATCCTGCCACGTTGCTGAATTCCTGTATGAGTTCTAGCACATTGGTGTGTTTTGAGTAGCAGAGTGCTATGTGAGTTACGTTTTTAAAATATTACTTTTTTACTCTATAGAGATTAGAAAATGGGGAGTCAAACATGGAAGCAGAGAGAACATTTAGGGTTCAGTTGCAGTAGGCCAAGTGAGAAATGATGGTGGCATGGATTGGATGGTAGAAATCAAGACAAATGGTCAGACTCAATTTATCTTCTGGAGTAAGTAAGCAGGACTTGGTGAATTCCATGGCAAGAAGATGTGTGAGGGGAGAGCAAAATCAATATTAAGTCTAGGTTTTGCTTGAACTAATGATGCCATTTACTTATATGGGGAGGACTGGCAGGGGGCGTTTTTTTTGGAAAGGAGAAAAATAAAGTGTTCAGTGTTGAAAATGTTAAATTTTAAGTGCCTATTAGGAAACTATATTAAATTTGAACACAAATCACTATTCGTATCTCTCTCACACTCTAGACACTTTGAAACACTTTTGGACTGCTATGTAGGCATTACTTTTAGTAAGTATCATTCCTTTAAAATACATATATTTAAGTAAACTCTACACCCAATGTGGGGCTTGAACTCGTGACCCCAAGATCAAGAGTCGTGTGCTCTACCAACCAAGCCAGCCAGGTGCCCCAGTAAATATCATTCTTACATATGCAAAATCTTGGGTTTTCAAATGAAATGAAGTTCAATACCTGGAAATTTAACATGCTCTTTGCTAATATGACTATGGTTTTATAAATCAAATTCAGATCTTTAAAGGGACATGGATTTGTCAAAAGGAAAAGATTTATTAATACAAACAGATTAATAACTATTGTATTTTTTTAAAAGATTTTATTTATTTATTTGACAAAGAGCGAGAGAGAGAACACAAGCAGGGTAAGTGGGAGAGGGAGAAGCAGGCTTCCCACAGAGCAGGGAACCCGATGTGGGGCTTGATCCCAGGACCCTGGGATCATGACCTGAGCCGAAGACATACGCTTAATGACAGAGCCACCCAGGTGCCCCTAATAACTATTGTATTTATGTGTATTTAACTTTTATTGCTGGGATCACCTTTGCTTAGTTAACTGTTCAGTGTTTATTGTTTTAAGTTTTTATTTTAATTCCAGTTAGTTAACATACAGTGCTATATTAGTTTCAGTTGTAAATATAGTAATTTAACACTTCCATACATCACCCTATGTTCATCACAAGAGCACTCCTTAATCCCCATCACCTATTTAACCCATCCCCCCAGCCACCTCCCCTCTGGTAACCATCAATTTGCTCTCTATAGTTACAAGTCTGTTTCTTGGTTTGCCTCTCTCTCTCTTTTTTCCCCCTTTGCTCATTTGTTTTGTTTCTTAGATTCCACATATAAGTGAAATCATATAGTATTTGTCTTTCTCTGACTGACCCATTTTGCTCCATCCACATTGTTGCAAATGGTAAGATTTCATTCTTTTTTATGGCTAAATAATGTTCCATTGTGTATATATACATATATATATACACATCATATATGCATGATATATATATATCATTGTTGTATATATACATATATACAACAATGATATATATGAGATATATATATATATATATATATATATATATATATATATATATATAATATCACCTCTTCTTTACCCATTCATCTACTAATGGACACTTGGGCTATTTCCATAGCTTGGCTATTATAGATAATGCTGCTATAAACATCAGGGTGCATGTATCCCTTTGAATTAGTATTTTTGTATTCTTTGGGTAAATACCTAATAGTGTAATTGCTAGATCGTAGGGTAGTTCTATTTTTAACTTTTTGAGGAACATTGATACTCTTTTCCAGGGTGGCTGCACCAGTTTACATTGCCACCAACAGTACAAGAGAGTTCCCCTTTCTCCACATCCTTGCCAACACCTGGTGTTTCTTGAGTAGCTGATTTTAGCCATTCTGACAGGTGTGAGGTGATATCTTATTGTGCTTTTGATTTGTATTTCCCTGATGCCAAGTGATGTTGAACATCTTTTGATGTGTCTGTTGGCTATCTGTATGTCTTCTTTTGAAAAATGTCTGTTCATGTCCTCTGCCCATTTTTAAATTGGATTATTCATTTTTGGGGTGTTGAGTTTTATAAGTTCTTTATATATTTTGGATACTAGCCCTTTATCTGATGTCATTTGCAAACATCTTCTTCCATTCCATAGGCTGCCTTTTATTTTTATTGATCATTTCCTTTGTTGTGAAGAAGCTTTTTATTTTGATGAAGTCACAAATTTATTTTTGCTTTTGTTTCCCTTGCCTTAATTCAATGTTTAAAAGTCTCTACTCACAAACCATTGACTAACCAACCAATATTTCCCCTTCCTTATCAAAAAACATCAATATACATTTTCAACTAAAAACTATGGAGTTAGTGTTGCTTTAGCAAAAAGGCTAATAGTTTTTATAAATACCCAATTTGTCCACAAATTAGGCCCAATAGTCTTAGATCATGTATAGATAAAATTGGCAATAGGTAATCTCTAAGGCCGTACTTTTATAATAATAAATACTTCCACTATTTTTGCTTACTGTTTATTTGGTCTGAAACCCATTGCTTTCTTTCTTTTGATTCTTTATGCTCTCTGTGGAACCATTCATAAAATCATACATGTTCCAATTACTACCTTCTGTAAGTCTTCCTAAGAAGTATGCTGAAAGCCTTGGATTATCAAATTATCCAAAATGCAAAATTTTTAGTCAAAATGGCATAGAGGGTGAAAAAAAGGCCTTAGCCTCTGTGAGTATCTAATTAAAGAAAAATAGAAAATAAATGAGGTAATACTGTAGATGAGTTTTAAGCATGCTCTTCCATTAGATGCTATATTGTAGGTTTTTATTTATTTTTTTCTCATTAGTTTGAAGTCACATTAGAAGATGTTCAAAATCCATGTTGTATACTGTGTACTGATAATCTTGTGACTAGTCTGAGAGTGCATCTTGATTCAATTTTCAAATCTAAATCTCCTTAGATTGTGCAGCTGTCTCAAAATGTATTATGATTCTCCAGAGAAGATCCAGAGAAGCAAATGGAAACTCCCCATACCCAGCAAGGTTGAGGGTGCCTCACTTGGTAAGCTTTGGGAAGTATAGTAGGCACACCCACCCTTTCAGTGAGAAATCTTTCAGGCTCATGTAATCCCCAGACTACAGGCAAGGGGAAACTCTCAGAGAGCTATATCAAGAAAGGTACAAGAATGGAACTATTAACAAGCAGTTGACACGTGTCTGCAAATAAATGTTGATCATTTCACATTTGGTCTTGGCTTGTGAAGGATGTAATTTGGGATTAAAAATAAACATACTGGAACATACATCCTGATCAGAAACATTCATATGCACAGCTGGAAACAGACACTGCAATTTGAAAGTGTAATTAAGATTTACCATCTCTATTTATAGAGTCCAAGCAGAGCAAATTCATTGTCTTTAAATGTGAAGGTTCAGAAAGTGTTAGGGGGAGAAGAAATATTAACTGTAAGTAAAATGGCATACAGCACATTGAGCAGTCATTTCTGAATTTAGGGTTAAAAAAAAACATAAGGGAAACTGAAGTGCAAATGAAAATCACACACACAAAGGGAAAAAAATGATATTCCCATGAAAGCTGAGAAAATATTTCTTAATCCTCTTAAACAACTATTGTTTCCTTGAGTTAAGTAAACATGTCTGCTGAGATATAGAGCATTAATGGGTAGGTATTTAAGACAAAACAGCTGTGGAAATAGAGCGGACAATGTTTTCCTGCAAGTGAATGATTTGCAATTGTAATGAAGCCCCTTTTCCCCGACAAACCTCATTACTTAGTAGTCATTAAATGAAGGGTTCTTCCAAATACACATGGACAGGCCAATCGGAGTTGTTGATAGGAAAAGTCTTGCAAATGAACACATTGCTGCTCTAGAGAAGAGTTAAAAGAATTTTAATTGTTCATATTCTTAAGCCTTTTCTTGCAATATTAATAATAATCAGTTAAAGTAAACTTAAATGATTCACCAAATCAATTTACATTTCAAAATGCAGAAATTGTATGACTGAGCTATGTGGATCAGATAGTGTTGGGATTAGTACTTTGGAACATCCCTGGAGAGGATGGTGCTGTGATTTCTTATGTTTTGTGCATGGTTTATAATTTTTTTTACATTCTGTCAGTAGGCTAGCCTTGTAGTCAAGTTCTGTAGTCAGTTCATAAAAACTAGAGGAAAAAAAATCAATTACAGAGGTATTTCAGAAGGGATAGATTAGAGCTTTTTTGGTTGTTTCTTCTTTGACAAGTGGATTTACAAAGGGCCTTTTAGTGCCATCACTAGTCCTCTTCCAGGGTGGGCTCCTGAGCTTTGAATTTTTTTTATAAAAAAGGTAGATACTTGTGTTTAGGTTCATGAGAAATGCAACAACGTTTATCTCCTTCCCACAACCTTGGTGGCACAGGGATTTTGCTCAAAGACAGTTCCCTCTCTTATTAATGTGCTTAGTATGGGGATCACTATATCCAGAGGCTTTATTTGAAAGTGTCTTTTTCCACACCCACATAAGCACTGTTTCAAGAGTTGTATGAAATAAGAAGCTATTGACATAGTCATTTACAGTTAAATACATTCTTAGAGCCTTTCATAATTTGGGTACTTTAAGATAATTTTATGTTTAATCAATGTTCAATGTTTGCCTCCCAAATGCAGTGGCATTATGGGAAATGGAGCTCAGCAGAATTCTATCAGTGCATTTACTTCCGATGCATTAAGATTATCATGTTTATGAAGAGTCAGTGAGATCAAAGGGCAGTAGATGCCAACAGAATCTGCAAAGTACATGACTTTAGGATGCACTTAACCTGAAAGACTATGGTAGGTAGAATTGTTGCCTCCAAGAAGATTCCACTCAGTAATCCCCAGGACTGTGTATATACCTTACAAGCTACCTCATATGGCAAAATGAACTTTGCCATGGTTAGGTTACTAATCAGTTGATTTTATCATAGGGAGATCATCCTGGATTATCCAGGAGTAGATGTGATGGACCAATGTGATCACATGAGCCTTTAAAAGCAGAAGAAGACTGCAAAAAGGGAGGTCAGAAATATTTGAAGCCTAAGAAGTTTTTCAGACACTGCACCATTGCTGCTTTTGAAGATGAAAGGAGCCATGAGCCAAGGAATATGGACAGACTCTAGAAGCTGAGAACAATCTCCAGCTGAGAACTAGCAAGGAAATGGGAGCTCAGTCCTATAGCTGCATGGAACACAATATCCAGCCAAGCCCTTCTGGCCTCTTGTCCTAGAAAACTATCAGATTATAAGTAATTGTCATTTTATGCCACTAATTGTGGTACTTTATTATAGCAGTGATAGAAAAGTAACTCAAAGCCATTAATTGATGCTAGCAACATACAGACTGCTTATCAACAGTCATAGGATTTATCCCTGTGCCTGACTTCTTTTGTCTGATATCTGTCAAACCCACTCCGCGAGTCCCAAACCATGGAATTCTTGCTCCCCTTGATACTTGGTGATAATTTATATGGACAGCTGTTACTTTGCCACCCCACTTAGCCTCTACTTCCTCACCATATACTATAGTTTCTTACCAGGTCTACTTCCAGCTTGTTTCTACTCATCAGTCTGGGCTATAACAAATAAGATTGTTTTCCCATACAATTTAAACTAACACCTAGAACTTAATAAAAAGAGCCTAGTCTATTTTTTTCTTTTGTTTTTAATCATTTTATTTTGAAACATTGTAGGTTTGTAGAAAAGTTGCAAAGATAGTATCATTAGAAGATCTTTTGAAATAGATTTTGAAGGCTGATTAGGCGTGTGATGATTGACAGATCTGTTATGCTCATATCTCATAATCTATTCAACAGTGGTATCAATAAGCTTTAAGTTGGCCTACACATGGCTGGATAGAAGAAGAGCATTGTTTCCCTTCCCTAAGTCAGGATACATGGCAAGAGCAGTGGCAATCTCACTTGTATTCTGCCATTTAGTGAGAAAGAGCATTAAAGAATGGATCATGGGTAGGGAAATAAAATATTCTCAAATTGCTTAAATGTAAATTAAAAGGAAAAACATATAAAGGATATAAATACACAGACTAAATTCTCTTTAAGTGTGTGGCAAATCTCTTTATGGAAAGGATATAAACTATTTGCTCATGTTTCTTTAATAGTTTTCAAGCTGCCATTTCATAATATATGAGTTTCCATCATCTCAGTACACTGATGAATTGCACTAAATTCCATTTGGTTAGATATGGAGATGCTAATGTAGAATAAAGGACAACAGAGGCCACATGTAGGTATTTGTACACTAACAATGCACATTGGACTCTTTTTTTTTTTTTAACTTCAAAAGCAACACTGCTGCCTATGGAGCCTTCTTTGCAGGCAGAGCCAAAAAGGCATTGGGGGAAAAAAAGACATTGGCTGTGGTCTCTCAATGGAAACCTTTCTTCTCATCTTTGCGATTTAGAGTAGAGATGTAAAGTTGGCAAATAGATGATTTTGGCTCTGACATGAGGAAAAGAAAGCAAAAAAGGTAAGAGCATGGATGAGAAAGGTGATGGAGGAAGGGTGCTGGTACTAGGGAAGAGATTAGCTATGTCCTTGAAAAGAGTTGGCTGCTGAGTCAGCCAGAAAGTCCTGTTTTACTGTTTTTAATCTGGTGATTTTCACTGAAAAGCTATCCTAGCTAAAAGATGAACTTGACTAATGTCCAGGAACCGGGGACGACTATTATCAAATTTAGGGTCAATGAAGGTCTTGTTTATAGTTCTTTTGTGTGGGATAGCAATTTCTATAAACTTTACTCATACTATATACCTTCTTCTTAAGGTCTATTATTCTGTGAAAATATTGATTAAGGTTAGATGTTCCTCAGGAAACGGAAGTATGCAATTCACTTGTGGTAGTAAAATCTATGCTTTTTAAACAGATAGTCATGACTGGCTGTAATAAAGGAAAAGGGGCATAAATTCAAGCAAACACATCATTACACTAGGTGATAGAAATGTAAACAGGACTCCGAAGAATACATTTCTTAATAGCTTTGTCTTCTTTATTGATTTTTTTCTCAAGTCTTACCTTGATCTAGGATAGCTATGCATCTAGATACACCAGGTTGCAAATTCTGAATCTGACCTATTGCTTTTCTGAAGATTTGAAAGCAGTTGTCTCATGTAGTCACTTTAACCCCCTACTTGTTAACTCAGCTTAACAAGTCAGATCCATGGGTGAGGGAGGAAGGAGAAATTTGAAGATCTAAGAATAAAGAGCACTCTCTTCTTTCTTTGTTTGAATTGTACCTTAAATAGAAGTGCATTGAGAACTATTGGGGAGAAGGAGCAAGGGCGGTTTAAGAAAAAAGATTTAGCTTCAATCAGTGTGATACACCACATTTATAAAAGAAAGGACAAGAACCACATGATCTTCTCAATAGATGCAGAAAAAGCATTTGACAAAATACAGCATCCTTTCTAGATAAAAACCCTCCACAATGTAGGGATAGAGGGAGCACACCTCAACATCATAAAAGCCATAAATGAAAGACTCACAGTGAGTATCATCCTCAATGGGGAAAAACTGAGAGTTTTTCCTCTAGGGTCAGGAACACGACAGGGATGTCCACTCTCACCACTGTTGTTCAACAAAGTACTGGAAGTCTTGGCCTCAGCAATCAGACAACAAAAAGAAAAAAACATCCAAATCAGCAAAGAAGTCAAACTTTCACTCTTTGCAGATGACATGACACTCTATGCAGAAAACCTGAAAGAATCCATCAAGATTGCTAGAACTGATACAAGAATTCAGCAAAGTCTCAGGATATAAAATCAATGCACAGAAGTCTGTTGCATTTCTATACACTAACAATGAAGCAGAAGAAAGAGAAATCAAGGAATCGATCCCATTTACAATTGCACCAAAAACCATAAGATATCTAGGAATAAATCTAACCAAAAAGGTAAAAGATCTGTACACTGAAACTCCAGAACACTTATGAAAGAAATTGAAGAAGACAAAGAAATGGAAAAAACATTCCATGCTCATGAACTGGAAGAACAAATATTGTGAAAATGTCTA
>NW_022590993.1:0-8784 GCF_004348235.1 Phoca vitulina
CTGTTTTTGTGCCAGTACCATACTGTCTTGATGATGACAGCTTTGTAGTAGAGCTGGAAGTCCGGAATTGTGATGCCACCAGCTTTGCTTTTCTTTTTCAACATTCCTCTGGCTATACGGGGTCTTTTCTGGTTCCATACAAATTTTAGGATTATTTGTTCCATTTCTTTGAAAAAAGTGGATGGTATTTTGATGGGGATTGCATTGAATGTGTAGATTGCTCTAGGTAGCTTCGACATCTTCACAATATTTGTTCTTCCAATCCATGAACATGGAACGTTTTTCTATTTCTTTTTGTCTTCCTCAATTTCTTTCACGAGTATTTTATAGTTTTATGAGTACAGATTTTTGCCTCTTTGGTTAGATTTATTCCTAGGTATCTTATGGTTTTGGGTGCAATTGTAAATGGGATTGACTCCTTAATTTCTCTTTCTTCTGTCTTGTTGTTGGTGTATAAGAATGCCACTGATTTCTGTGCACTGATCTTATATCCTGCCACTTTACTGAATTCCTGTATGAGTTCTAGCAGTTTTGGGGTGGAGTCTTTTGGGTTTTCCACATAAAGTATCATATCATCTGCAGAGAGTGAGAGTTTGACTTCTTCTTTGCTGATTTGGATGCCTTTTATTTCTTTTTGTTGTCTGATTGCTGTGGCTAGGACTTCTAATACTATGTTGAATAGCAGTGGTGATAGTGGACATCCCTGCTGTGTTCCTGACCTTAGGGGGAAGCTCTCAGTTTTTCCCCATTGAGAATGATATTCGCTGTAGGTTTTTCATAGATGGCTTTTATGATATTGAGGTATGTACCCTCTATGCCTATACTCTGAAGAGTTTTGATCAAGAAAGGATGCTGTACTTTGTCAAATGCTTTTTCTGCATCTATTGAGAGAATCATATGATTCTTGTTCTTTCTTTTATTAATGTATCACGTTGATTGATTTGTGGATATTGAACCAACCTTCCAGCCCAGGGATAAATCCCACTTGGTCGTGGTGAATAATCCTTTTAATGAACTGTTTTATCCTCTTGGCTAGTATTTTGGTGAGAATTTTTGCGTCCATGTTCATCAAGGATATTGGTCTGTAATTCTATTTTTGATGGGGTCTTTGTATGGTTTGGGGATTAGGGTAATGGTGGCTTCATAAAATGAATTTGGAAGTTTTCCTTCCATTTCTATTTTTTGGAACAGTTTCAGAACCATAGGTATTAATTCTTCTTGAAATGTTTGGTAGAATTCCCCTGGGAAGCCATCTGGCCCTGGGCTTTTGTTTTTTGGGAGAGTTTTGATGACTCCTTCCATTTCCTTAGTGGTTATAAGTTCTGTTCAGGTTTTCTATTTCTTCCTGGTTCAGTTTTGGTAGTTGATACATCTCTAGGAATGCATCCATATCTTCCAGCATATCTAAATTGCTGGCATAGAGTTGCTCGTAATATGTTCTTTTAATTTGTTTTTCTTTGGTGTTGGTTGTGATCTCTCCTCTTTCATTCATGATTTTGTTGATTTGGGTCATTTCTCTTTTCTTTTTGATAAGTCTGGCCAGGGGTTTATCAATCTTGTTAGTTCTTTCAAAGAACCAGCTCCTAGTTTTATTGATCTGTTCTACTGTTCTTTTGGTTTCTATTTCATTGATTTCTGCTCTGATCTTTATTATTTCTCTTCTCCTGCTGGGTTTAGGCTTTATTTGCTGTTCTTCCTCCAGCTCCTTTAGGTGTAGGGTTAGGTTGTGTATTTGAGACCTTTCTTGTTTCTTGTGAAAGGCTTGTATTGCTATATACTTTCTTCGTAGGACTGCCTTTGTTGTATCCCAAAGATTTTGAACAGTTGTGTTTTCATTTTCATTGGTTTCCATGAATTTTTAAAATTCTTCTTTAATTTCCTGGTTTACCCATTCATGCTTTAGTAGGATGCTCTTTAGCCTCCATGTGTTTGAGTTCTTCCCGACTTTCCTCTTGTGATTGAGTTCTAGTTTCAAAGCATTGAGGCCTGAAAATATGCAGGGAATGATCCCAGACTTTTCGTATTAGTTGAGACCTGATTTGTGACCTAGGTTGTGATCTATTCTGGAGAATGTTCCATGGGCACTAGAGAAGAATGTGCATTCTGTTGCTCTGGGATGAACTGTTCTGAATATATCTGTGGGTTCCATTTGGTCCAGTGTGTCATTTAAAGTCTTTATTTCCTTGTTGATCTTTTGCTTAGATGATCTGTCCATTTCAGTGAGGGGGGTGTTAAAGTCCCCCACTATTATTGTATTGTTGTCGATGTGTTTCTTTGCTTTTGTTATCAATTGCCTTATATAATTGGCTGCTCCCATGTTAGGGGCATAGATATTTACAATTGTTAGATCTTCTTGTTGGATAGACCCTTTAAGTAGGATATAGTGTCCTTCCTCATCTCTTATTACAGTCTTTGGTTTAAAATCTAATTTGTCTGATATAAGGATTGCCACCTCAGCTTTCTTTTGGTGTCCATTAGCAGTGTAAATCATTTTACACTCCCTCACTTTCAATCTGGGGGTGTCTTTGGGTCTAAAATGAGTCTCTTGCTGACAGCATATCAATGGGTCTTCTTTTTTATCCATTCTGATACCCTGTGTTTTTTGATTGGGGCATTTGGCCCATTTACATTCAGGGTAACTATTGAAAGATAGGAATTTAGTACCATTGTATTGCCTGTAAGGTGACTGTTACTGTATATTGTCTGTGTTCCTTTCTGGTCTATGTTGCTTTTAGGCTCTCTCTTTGCATAGAGGACCCCTTTCAATATTTCTTGTAGGGCTGGTTTCGTGTTTGCAAATTCCTTTAGTTTTTGTTTGTCCTGGAAGCTTTTTATCTCTCCTTTTATTTTCAGTGACAGCCTAGTTGGATATAGTGTTCTAGGCTGCATATTTTTCTCACTTAGTGCTCTGAATATATTGCCAGTCCTTTCTGGCCTGCCAGGTCTCTATGGATAGGTCTGTTGCCAGTCTAGTGTTTTTAGCATTGTAGGTTACAGATATCTTCTCCCGAGCTGCTCTCAGCTTTTTTTCTTTGTCTCTGAGACTTGTAAGTTTTACTATTAGATGTCAGGGTATTGTCCTATTTTTATTGATTTTGAAAGGTGTTCTCTGTGCCTTCTGGATTTTGATGCCTGTTTCCTTCCCCAAATTAGGGAAGTTCTCTGCTATAATTTTCTCCAATATACCTTCTGCCCCTCTCTCTCTTTCTTCTTCTTCTGGGATCCGAATTATTCTAATGTTGTTTTGTCTTATGGTATCGCTTATCTCTCGAATTCTGCCCTCATGATCCAGTAGTTTTTTATATCTCTTTTTCTCAGCTTCTTTATTTTCCATCATTTGGTCTTCTATATCACTAATTTCTCTTCTGCCTCATTTATCCTAGCAGTTAGAGCCTCCATTTTTTATTGCACCTCATTAATAGCCTTTTTGATTTTGACTTGGTTAGATTTTAGTTCTTTTATTTCTCCAGAAAGAAACCTTTAATACCTTCCATGCTTTTTTCAAGCCCAGCTAGTATCTTTAAAATCATCATTCTGAACTCTAGTTCCGGCATCTTACAAACGTCCATATTGATTAGGTCCCTTGCAGTCAGTACTGCCTCTTGTTCTTTTTGTTGAGGTGGTTTTTTCCATCTTGTCATTTTGTCCAGAGGAGAATAGATGAATGAGAGAACAAAATGCTAACAGGGTAACAACGTCCCCAGAAAATATACACTAAACAAATTCAAAAAGACCTGAAATGGGGAAAAGAAAGGGAAAGAAAGAAAAAAAAGAAAAGAAAAGAAAAAGAATAAGATAAAAACAAACAAAAACAAAACAAAACAAAAAAACCAGAATACATTCAAATATGATCAGACTCGTGCATAGATCAGTGCCACACACTAGATTTTGGGTGTATTTTGGTCTGTTAGAAGAAACTGCGTCCCAAAATTTTAAAGAACGAAGAACTTATAAATGTACAAAAATATGGGTTAATACAGTGAAGGAATGGATTATGACTGTAAAGATGAAAATTATAAATATTTTATAAAAGGAATTTATAAGATAAGAAGTTCTTTGAAAAAAGAAAGAAGAGGATTTAAATTAAAAAAAGGGAGAGAATGTGATCAGGCAGGAGACTAGAACAAATCCATACACTAGAGATTTAGGGTATATTTTGATCTGTTAGAAGAAGAAACCCTATCTCAAAATTTTAAAGAGAGAACAACTTATATATATATACCAAAAGTAAGGATAACTACTATGAAGGGATAGAATATGACTCTAAAAATGAAAAATAAAAAATATTTTAAAAAGGGGATTGATAAAATGTTGGTTGAAAAAGGGAAAAAGAAAAATTAGAAAAAAAATTAACTTTGAAAGACTAAAGAATCATGGGAATAAAGCCATGAATTTTATGTGCAGTATTCCCCTAGCACTGGTGTATGCCATTCTTATTGATTGGTAAACTTGGTCTTGGCTGGCTGTTCTTGCTGATCTTCTGGGGAGGGGCCTGTTGCCATGGTTCCCAAATGTCTTTGCCAGAGGCAGAATTGCCCCGCCCTTGCCGGGTCCGGGCCAAGTAATCTGGTCGGGTTTGCCCTTGGGAGGTTTTGTTCCCTTCAAGCTTTCCGGACAGTTTTGGAGGAAGAGAGTGAAAATGGCGGCCTCTCAATCCCCACGCTGGGGGAGCTGAGAACTCAGGGGCCCCTCTCCTCAGTGAGCCCCCTGAGAAAAGCAGTCAATCACTCCCTTCTCCTTGGTCTCCGGCCGCCCTCCGTGCTCACCCAGCCTGTGACTGAGCGTTTCTATCTCTGGCACACGACCCCATGTGGAGTCTCCAAACCCAGCAGATCCCTGCAGTGTGCTCCTGCGCCACTCCTCCCGGGGGAGGAAGGGGAGTCTCCCCGGACCTGCCACTTGTTGGGTCCCTGCTGGAAGAACAGTGGTCTGACTGTGCTGTGGATCACAGTTTATGGCAACCCTGAGCTGAGAGCCCACGCCTTGGTTCCATCTCTGCAGTCGGCTTCCCCGCTCTGATACCTGGGAGCTCTGTGGCACTCAGGCACCCCCGGTCTTTCTGTGACCCCGAGGGTCCTGAGACCACATTGCCCCAGCGAGGGTTCCACCCACTGCTTAGCCACTGGAGCAACGTCCCTCAGCGGAGCGGGCTTCTAAAAGTTCTGATTTTGTGCTCCATGGCACTATCACTTGCCAAAAGCAGCCGACGGAGGCTCCCTCCCCCGCCGTCTATCTTCCTGAATATCACCTCGGATTCCGTTCTCTGCACGTCCTACCTTCCAGAAAGTGGTCGCTTTTCTGTTCAGAGAGTTGTTGCTATTCTTTTCTTCGATCTCCTGTTGAGTTTGTAGGTGTTCAGAATGGTTTGATCCCTATCCAGGTGAATTCCTGGGACCAGATGAAATCCAGGTCTCCTACTCCTCCGCCATCTTGCTTCCCCCCCCCCACTACTTTGCTGTTCTTATCTGTTTTGTTCAATAGGTGTTTTATACTAAATCTTTTTATTTTATTTTATTTTATTTTATTTTTTTGAAGATTTTATTTATTTATTCATGAGAGACAGAGAGAGAGAGGCAGAGGGAGAAGCAGCCTCCCAAGGAGCAGAGAGCCCGATGCGGGACTCGATCCCAGGACCCTGGGATCATGACCTGAGCCGAAGGCAGACGCTTAACCATCTGAGCCACCCAGGCGCCCCTAAATCTTTTTTTTTTTATACTGAATTCTTTTAAATAACATTCTTGACCCTGAATCATTCTCTACTCTCTATTTTCTCAGATCCTAGGTTTACCTTGTTTGCCCAGATTTTTTTTTCTTTGTGGTTTCTTTAAAATTAATTCCCAAATTTATGCCTAATCTCTTCATGGAGACTGCAAGCACCTTGAGAGCAAAGGGTATGTCTTCAACTTGTATACACCTGTATACTGCTCTATACATAGTGGATGAACAGTAGTATTTGACTTGACTAATTGGGCTCTGCTGTCTTGCTTACCATAGTTTTAAAACTATGTTTATTGGAAACATAGGGTTTCATAAATCTGACCCAGGCAGTACGGATCTGATGATGAATGGGCTCCCTCACCCTCTCTATAACAGTATCCCTCCTTCCTTCCTTTTTCCTTCCTCCCTCCCTACCTCCCTTCCTTCCTTCTTACCTAGGATTTTGTTTGACAAACCTTCACAGAAATTATTTTTGAAAACCTTAGTAAACTTGTTTGTATGCCATTTTATTAAGTTCTAGAAATTGACTGGTACATATTGGAGGGTATACCTGCTTCTGTCTGGTAGAGGAGAGGCAATTAATTATGCCCTTTTGTTACAAAAGTAAATGACTACATAGCAGAACTTCATATTTAAATGTTTCTTGTGGGGGTGCCTGGGTGGCTCAGTCGGTTGAGTGACTCCTGGTTTCACCTCAGGTCATGACCTCATGGGTCGTGGGATCGAGCCCCACATCAGGCTCTGTGCTCAGTGGGGTCTGTGAAGATTCTATCCCCCTGCCCCCCCACTCTCTCTCTCTAAAATAAATCTTTTAAAAAATATTTCTTGTGTTTAGTCTTGTTCAATCATCCAATTTTACAGGTGAAGAAATGAGTCAGAGAGGTAATGTGATCTTTCTAAGGCTAGGTAGCTAGTCAGTGGCAACTGGGACTAGAGCTCAGATCTCTCAATCTTTTCATGACCTCATGCTGCATATATAAATACCCAATTTCTGATTTTTCTGTCAATTCTGATACATTGCAGTGTGGTGATAAGAAGTTACAGAGATTGAGAGACATGAATATAATATATAGTTATGCTGCCCTGTGACTTTTTGTATCAACCTGGGTTATATGGAATAAGTAGGTAACTAGATGGGGAAATGCACAGGGGCATGTGTACATTTGCATGCATATACATAGCATTTAAATATTTGTTGAATTGCATAGACCAAGCTATTTACATATATGTATCCAAAGTCTAATATTTTTCTTTCCCTTCCTCTGTTATTATCACCACTTCCCATGGCCTAAATTAATAAAGAACAATGATGAAACTGATATAGAGTAAGATGCCAGAGATGTGATTAAGATAGTTTGAGAATATCTCCAACAAGCACATCAAAGAACAATACAGCATGATTCTGGTTAATAAAAAAAAAAAAAAACTGGGAAGAATAAAACAAGATGAAACCAGAGAGGGAGACAAACCATAAGAGACTCTTAAGCATAGGAAAGAAAGTGAGGGTTGCTGGAGGGAGGTGGGGTGGGGGATGGGGTAACTGGGTGGTGGTCATGAAGAGAGCATGTAATGGAATGAGCACTGGGTGTTGTATGCAACTGATGAATCACTGAACTCTACCTCTGAAACTAATAAACACTATATGTTAATTAATTGAACTTAAATTTAGAAAAAAGGACCCCCCCTCCAAAAAAAGATAAATCTAAATGGTTGAGAAGGAAAAGTTTGGAAAACATAACTCTAGGCCTTGGTACTCTAAAAATCCTGACCATACTTTTTAGGTCCACAGCTTCACCTTTCCTGTGTTCCATTTTCCTTAAGTAATGAGAGGTTTCTGTACCAATTAAAGTGCAAGTAAAGAAGGCAGGGATGTCAAACATTGTATGAAGCCTGAAATGTAATTTCAGACATAAAACAAGCTCTAACTCAGGATAGTAGTTAAGACCAGGGATTCCATAATCAAACAAATCTGGCTTAGAATCCTTACTAAGGGAGTGACCTCTTATACTTCCTTAATTTCTCTCTGCCTCATTTTTCTCTTCTGTGAAATAAAGGTAATAAGAAAAACTTCCTCACAGGTAGTTGTAAGGTAGAGATGGAATAATGCATGTAAATTTCTTACCATGTCTGGATCATAGCGAGGGTTCAATAAATATAAGACTTTATTATTGTTGTTGTTGATTTTTTAAAAATTTTATTTGATTATGTTATGTTAGTCACCATACAATACATCATTTGTTTTTGATGTGGTGATCCACGATTCATTGTTTTCGTATAACACCCAGTGCTCCATGCAGTACATGCCCTCCTTAATACCCATCACCAGGCTAACCCATCCCCCTACCTCCCTCCCCTCTAAAACCCTCAGTTTGTTTCTCAGAGTCCATAGTCTCTCATGGCTCATCTCTCCCTCTGATTTCCCCCCCTTCATTTTTCCCTTCCTTCTCCTAATGGCCTTCATGCTATTCCTTATATTCCACAAATAAGGGAAACCATATGATAATTGACTTTCTCTGCTTGACTTATTTCGCTTAGCATAATCTCCTCCAGTCCCATTTATGTTGATGTAAAAGTTGGGTATTCATCCTTTCTGATGGCTGAGTAATATTCCATTGTATAATGGACCACATCTTCTTTATCCATTCATCTGTTGAAGGGCATCTTGGCTCTTTCCACAGTTTGGCTATTGTGGACATTGCTGCTATGAACATTGGGGTGCATATGGCCCTTCTTTCACTACATCTGTGTCTTTGGGGTAAATACCCAGGAGTGCAATTGCTGGGTCATAGGGTAGCTCTATTTTTAATTTTTTGAGGAACTGCCACAGTGTTTTCCAAAGTGGCTGTACCATCTTGCATTCCCACCAACAGTGTAAGAGGGTTCCCCTTTCTCCACAACCTCTCCAACATTTGTTGTTTCTTGCCCTGTCCATTTTTGCCATTCTAACTGGTGTAAGGTGAGGTATCTCAATGTAGCTTTGATTTGAATTTCCCTGATGGCTAATGATGATGAACATTTTTTCATGTGTCTGTTAGCCATTTGTATGTCTTCTTCAGAGAAGTGTCT
>NW_022590994.1:0-8783 GCF_004348235.1 Phoca vitulina
GATCTAACAATTGTAAATATCTATGCCCCCAACATGGGAGCAGCCATCTACATAAGACAACTGTTAACCAAAATAAAGAGTCATATTGATAACAATATGTTAATTGTAGGCGACCTCAATACTCCACTCTCAGCAATAGACAGATCATCTAAGCACAAAATCAACAAAGAAACAAGGGCTTTGAATGACACACTGGACTAGATGGACTTTGTAGATATGTACAGAACATTCCACCTTAAAACAACAGAATACTCATTCTTCTTGAGCGCACATGGAACTTTCTCCAGAATAGACCACATACAGGGTCACATATCAGGTCTCAACCAATACCAAAAGATTGAGATTATTCCCTGCATATTCTCAGACCATAATGCTTTAAAACTGGAACTCAAACACAAGAAAAAATTTGGAAGAAATTCGAACACTTGGAAGTTAAAGAGCATCCTGCTCAAGAATGTTTGGGTCAACCAAGAAATCAAAGAAGAACTTAAACTCATGGAAACCAATGAGAACGAAAACACATCTGTCCAAAACCTATGGGATACTGCAAAGGTGGTCCTAAGGGCGAAATATATAGCCATCCAAACCTCACTCAAAAAAATAGAAAACTCCCGAATTCACCAACTAACTTTACACCTTAAAGAACTAGAGAAAAAGCAACAAACGATGTCTAAGCCACAGATTAGAAGAGAAATAATTAAGATTAGAACAGAGATCAATGAATTACAATCCAGAAACATAGTAGATCAGATCAACGAAACTAGAAGCTGGTTCTTTGAAAGAATTAATAAGATTGATAAACCACTGGCCCGACTTATCCAAAAGAAAAGAGAAATGACCCAAATTAATAAAATTGTGAATGAAAGGGGAGAGATCACGACTAACACCAAGGAAATAGAAACAATTATTAGAAATTATTATCAACAACTATATGCCAATAAATTTAGCTACCTGGAAGAAATGGATGCCTTCCTGGAAACCTATAAACTGCCAAGACTGAAACAGGAAGAAACTGACAACCTGAATAGGCCAATAACCAGTAATGAGATTGAAGCAGTGATCAAAAACCTCCCAAAAGAGGGGGGTGGAGCAAGATGGCAGAGGTGTAGGAGACCTGGATTTCATCTGGTCCCAGGAATTCAGCTGGATAGGGATCAAACCATTCTGAACACATACGATTTCAACAGGAGATCAAAGAAAAGAATAGCAACAACTCTCTAAAAAGAAAAGCAACCACTTTCTGGAAGGTAGGACATGTGGAGAAGTGAATCTGAGGCGATATTCGGGAGGATAGACGGCGGTGGAGGGGGCCTCCGTCCGCCGCTTCTGGCAAGTGATAGAGCTGCGGAGCAAAAAATCGGAACTTTTAGAAGTCGGCTCCGCTGAGGGACGTCGCTCCAGTGGCTAAGTGGAGGGTGGAATCCTTGTGGGACAGTGTGGTCTCAGGACCCTCGGGGTCACAGGAAGACCGGGGGTGCCTGAGTGCGGCAGAGCTCCCAGGGATCGGAGCAGGGAAGCAGGCTGCAGAGACGGAGCTGAGGAGTGGGCCCTCAGCTCGGGGTTGCCATAAACCGTGATCCGCGGCACAGTTGGGCCACTGCTCCTCCAGCAGGGACCCAACAAGCGGCAGATCCGGGGAGACTCCCCTTCCTCCCCCGGGAGGAGCGGCGCGGGAGTGCACCACAGGGATCTGCTGGGTTTGGAGACTCCACATGGGGTCGGGTGCCAGAGATAGAAACGCGCGGTCATAGGCCGGATGAGCATGGAGTGTGGCCGGAGACCGGGGAGACGGGAGTGACTGACTGCTTTTCTCTGGGGGCACACTGAGGAGCGGGGCCCCGAGTTCTCGGCTCCTCTGGGCGGAGATTGGGAGGCCGCCGTTTTCACTCTCGGCCTCCAAAGCTGTACGGAAAGCTTGCAGGGAACAAAAGCTCCCGAGAGCAAACCCGAGCAGATTACTTAGCCCGGACCGGGCAAGGGTGGGGCAATTCCGCCTCCGGCAAAGACATTTGGGAACCACGGCAACAGGCCCCTCCCCCAGAAGATCAGCGAGAACAGCCAGCCAAGACCAAGTTTACTGATCAATGAGAACGGCAGAACTCCGGCACTAGGGGAATACTGCACATAGAATCCATGGCTTTTTTACCATGATTCTTTAGTCTTTCAAAGTTAATTTTTTTATTTTATTTTATTTTTTTGAATTTTTCTTTTTCCCCTTTTCTACCAACATCTGATTAATCCCTTTTTTAAAAAATATTTTTTATGTTTCATTTTTAGAGTCATATTCTATCCCTTCATAGTAGTTACCCTTATTTTTGGTATATATATATAAGTTGTTCTCTCTTTAAAATTTTGAGATATAGTTTCTTCTAACAGATCAAAATACACCCTAAATCTCTAGTGTATAGCTTTGTTCTAGTCTCCTGCCTGATCACATTCTCTCCCCCCACTTTTTTTAAATCCTCTTCTTTCTTTTTTCAAACAACTTCTTATCTTATCAATTCCTTTTATAAAATCTTTTATAATTTTCATCTTTACAGTCATATTCCATCTCTTCATCATATTAACCCTTATTTTTATACATATACAAGCTTTTCTTTCTTTAAAATTTTGGAAGGCACTTTCTTCTAACAGACCAAAATATGCCCAAAATCTAGTGTGTGGCACTGATCTATGCACCAGCCTGATCATATTTGATCATATTCTGTTTTTTTGCTTTGTTTTGTTTTTGTTTGTTTTTGTCTTTTTCCTTTTCTTTTTCTTCTTTTTTCCTTTTTCTTTTTTCTTTCTTCCCTTTCTTTTCCCCCGGTTTCAGGTGTTTTCTGATTTATTTAGTGTATATTTTCTGGGGTCATTGTCACACTGTTAGCATTTTGTTCTCTCATTCATCTATCCTCCTCTGGACAAAATGACAAGATGGAAAAAGTCACCTCAACAAAAAGAACAAGAGGCAGTACCGACTGCCAGGGACCTAATCAATATGGACATTAGTACGATGTCAGAACTAGAGTTCAGAATGATGATTTTAAAGATACTAGCTGGGCTTGAAAAAAGCATGGAAGTTATTTTATTTATTTATTTATTTTTAAAGATTTTATTTATTTGACAGAGAGAGACACAGTGAGAGAGGAAACACAAGCAGTGGGAGTGGGAGAGGGAGAAGGAGGCTTCCGACCAAGCAGGGAGCCCGATGCAGGGCTCGATCACAGGACCCTGTGATCATGACCTGAGCTGAAGGCAGACGCTTAACAACTGAGCCACCCAGGCGCCCCAAGCATGGAAGTTATTAAAGAAACCCTTTCTTGAGAAATAAAAGAACTAAAATCTAACCAAGTCGAAATAAAAAAGGCTATTAATGAGGTACAATAAAAAATGGAGGCTCTAACTGCTACGATAAATGAAGGAGAAGAGAGAATTAGTGATATAGAAGACCAAATGATGGAAAATAAAGAAGCTGAGAAAAAGAGAGATAAACAACTACTGGATCACGAGGGCAGAATTCGAGAGGTAAGTGATACCATAAGACTAAACAACATTAGAATAATTGGGATCTCAGAAGAAGAAGAAAGAGAGAGAGGGGCAGAAGGTATATTGGAGCAAATTATAGCAGAGAACTTCCCTAATTTGGGGAAGGAAACAGGCATCAAAATCCAGGAGGGAGAGAACCCCTCTCAAAATCAATAAAAATAAGTCAACACCCCAACATCTCATAGTAAAACTTATGAGGTCTCAGACAAAGAGAAAACCCTTTCTCTTTGTCAGCTCGGGACAAGGGATCTGTAACCTACAATGGTAGAAACATTAGATTGGCAACAGACCTACCCACAGAGACCTGGAAGGCCAGAAAGGACTGGCATGATATATTCAGAGCACTAAATGAGAAAAATATGCAGCCAAGAATACTATATCCAGCGAGGCTGTCATTGAAAATAGAAGGAGAGATAAAAAGCTTCCAGGACAAACAAAAACTAAAGGAATTTGCAAACACAAATCCAGCCCTACAGGAAATATTGAAAGGGGTCCTCTAAGCAAAGAGAGAGCCTAAAAGCAACATAGACCAGAAAGGAACACAGACAATATACAGTAACAGTCACCTTACAGGCAATACAATGGCACTAAATTCATATCTTTCAATAGTTACCCTGAATGTAAATGGGCTAAATGCCCCAATCAAAAGACACAGGCTATCAGATTGGATTAAAAAACAAGACCCATCGATATGCTGTCTGCAAGAGACTCATTTTAGACCCAAAGACACCCCCAGATTGAAAGTGAGGGGGTGGAAAACCATTTACCATGCTAATGGACATCAAAAGAAAGCTGGGGTGGCAATCCTTATATCAGACAAATTAGATTTTAAACCAAAGACTATAATAAGTGATGAGGAAGGACACTATATCCTACTTAAAGGGTCTATCCAACAAGAAGATCTAACAATTGTAGATATCTATGCCCCTAACATGGGAGCAGCCAATTATATAAGCCAATTAATAACAAAAGCAAAGAAACACATCGACAACAATACAATAATAGTAGGGGACTTCAACACCCCCTCACTGAAATGGAAAGATCATCTAAGCAAAAGATCCACAAGGAAATAAAGGCTTTAAATGACACACTGGACCAGATGGGCTTCACAGATATATTCAGAACATTCCATCCCAAAGCAACAGAATATACATTCTTCTCTGGTGCCCATAGAACACTTTCCAGAATAGATCACACCCTAGGTCACAAATCAGGTCTCAACTGGTACCAAAAGATTGGGATCATTCCCTGCATATTTTCAGACCAAAATGCTTTGAAACTAGAACTCAATCACAAGAGGAAAGTCAGAAAGAACTCAAACACATGGAGGCTAAAGAGCATCCTACTAAAGAATGAATGGGTCAACCAGGAAATTAAAGAATTTAAAAAATTCATGGAAACAAATGAAAATGAAAGCACAACTGTTCAAAATCTTTGGGATGCAGCGAAGTCGTCCTAAGAGGAAAGTATATAGCAATACAAGCTTTCTCAACAAACAAGAGAGGTCTCAAATCCACAACCTAATCCTACACCTAAAGGAGCTGGAGAAAGAACAGCAAATAAAGCCTAAACCCAGCAGGAGAAGAGAAATAATAAAGATCAGAGCAGAAATCAATGAAATAGAAATCAAAAGAATAGTAGAACAGATCAACGAAACTAGGAGCTGGTTCTTTGAAAGAATTAACAAGATTGATAAACCCTTGGCCAGACTTATCAAAAAGAAAAGAGAAATGACCCAAGTAAATAAAATCATGAATGAAAGAGGAGAGATCTCAACCAACACCAAAGAAATACAAACAATTATAAGAACATATTATGAGCAACTCTATGCCAGCAAATTAGATAATCTGGAAGAAATGGATGCATTCCTAGAGATGTGTCAACTACCAAAACGGAACCAGGGAGAAACAGAAAACCTGAACAGACCTATAACCATTAAGGAAATTGAAGCAGTCATCAAAAATCTCCCAACAAACAAAAGCCCAGGGCCAGATGGCTTCCCAGGGGAATTCTACCAAACATTTAAAGAATTAATACCTATTCTTCTGAAACTGATGCAAAAAATAGAAATGGAAGGAAAATTTCCAAGCTCGTTTTATGAGACCAGCATTACCTTGAACCCCAAACCAGACAAAGGCCCCATCAAAAAGGAGAATTACAGACCAATATCGCTGATGAACATGGATGCAAAAATTCTCACCAAAATACTAGCCAATAGGATGCAACAGTACATTAAAAGGATTATTCACCACCACCAAGTGAGATTTATCCCTGGGCTGTAAGGTTGGTTCAACATCCGCAAATCAATCAATGTGATACAATACATTAACGAAAGAAAGAACAAGAACAATATGACCCTCTCAATAGATTCAGAAAAAGCATTTGACAAAGTACAGCATCCTTTCTTGATTAAAACTCTTCAGAGTGTAGAGATAGAGGGTACATACCTCAATATCATAAAAGCCATCTATGAAAAACCCACAGCGAATATCATTCTCAATGGGGAAAAACTGAGAGCTTTCCCCCTAAGGTCAGGATTGCGACAGGGATGTCCACTATCACCACTGCTATTCAACATAGTACTAGAATTCCTAGCCACAGCAATCAGTCAACAAAAAGAAATAAAAGGCATCTGAATTGGCAAAGAAGAAGTCAAACTCTCACTCTCTGCAGATGATATGATACTTTATGTGGAAAACCCAAAAGACTCCACCCCAAAACTGCTAGAACTCATACAGGAATTCAGTCAAGTGGCAGGATATAAAATCAATGCACAGAAATCAGTAGCATTTCTATACACTGACAACAAGACAGAAGAAAGAGAAATTAAGGAGTCGATCCCATTTACAACTGCACCCCAAACCATAAGATACCTAGGAATAAATCTAACCAAAGAGGCAAAGAATCTGTACTCAGAAAACTATAGAATACTCAAGAAAGAAATTGAGGAAGACACAAAGAAATGGAAAAACATTCCATGCTCATGGATTGGAAGAACAAATATTGTGAAAATGTCTATGCTACCTAGAGCAATCTACACATTTAATGCAATCCCTATCAAAATATCGTCCACTTTTTTTTTTAAAGAAATGGAACAAATAATCCTAAAATTTGTATGGAACCAGAAAAGACCCCGAAAAGCCAGAGGAATGTTGAAAAAGAAAAGCAAAGCTGGTGGCATCACAATTCCAGACTGCCAGCTCTATTACAAAGCTGTAATCATCAAGACAGTATGGTACTGACACAAAAACAGACACATGGATGGATGGAATAGAATAGAGAGCCCAGAAATGGATCCTCAATTCTATGGTCGGCTAATCTTTGACAAAGCAGGAAAGAATGTCCAGTGGAGAAAAGACAGTCTCTTGAACAAATGGTGTTGGGAAAATTGGACAGCCACATGCAGAAGAATGAATCTGGACCATTTCTTTACACCACGCACAAAAATAGACTCAAAATGGATGAAAGACTTAAACGTGAGACAGAAATCCATCAAAATCCTTGAGGAGAACACAGGCAGCAACCCCTTCAACCTCAGCCGCAGCAATTTCTTCCTAGAAACATCACCAAAGGCAAGGGAAGCAAGGGCAAAAATGAACTTTTGGGACTTCATCAAGATAAAAAGCTTTTGCACAGCAAAAGAAACAGTCAACAAAACCAAAAGACAACTGACAGAATGGGAGAAGATATTTGCAAATGACATATCAGATAAAGGGCTAGTATCCAAAATCTATAAAGAACTTCTTAAACTCAACACCAAAAAAACAAATGATCCAATCAAGAAATGGGCAGAAGACATGAACAGACATTTTTCCAAAGAAGACATCCAAATGGCCAACAGACATTTGAAAAAGTGCTCAACATCGCTTGGCATCAGGGAAATCCAAATCAAAACCTCAATGAGATACCACCTCACATCAGTCAGAATGGCTAAAATTAACAAGTCAGGAAACGACAGATGTTGGTGAGGATGTGGAGAAAGGGGAACCCTCCTATGATTTTGGTGGGAATGCAAGCTGGTGCAGCCACTCTGGAAAACAGTATGGCGGTTCCTCAAAAAGTTGAAAATAGAGGTACCATATGACCCAGCAATTGCACTACTGGGTATTTACCCCCAAGATAAAAATGTAGTGATCTGAGGGGGCACCTTCACCCCAATGTTTAGAACAGCAATGTACACAATAGCCAAACTATGGAAAGAACCTAGATGTCCCTCAGCAGATGAAAGGATAAAGAAGATGTGGCATATATATATATATATACACACACACTGGAATATTATGCAGCCATCAAAACCCCCGAAATCTTGCCATTTGTAACAATGTGTATGGAACTAGAAGGTATTATGCTAAGCAAAATAAGTCAATCAGAGAAAGACAATTATGATATGATTTCACTGATATGAGGAATTTGAGAAACAAGACAGAAGATCATAGGGGAAGGGAGGGGAAAATGAAACAAGACAAAACTAGAGAGGGAGACAAACCATAAGAAACTCTTAATCTCAGGAAGCAAACTGATGGTTGCTGTGGTGGGGGGGGGTGAGAGGGATGGGGTGGCTGGGTGATGGACATTGGGGAGGGTATATGCCATGGTGAGAACTGTGAATTGTGTAAGACTGATGAATCACAGACCTGTACCCCTGAAACAAATAATACATTATAAGTTAAAAAAAAAAAAAAAAGATTCCCAGCTCAACCAGAGATGGAGAAGAGAGGTGACTTCCTCCATCTCTGGCTTTTGTTCCATTCGGGCCCTCATGGATTGGGTGAGGCACACCCACTTTAGGGACAGCAATCTACTGTATTGAACCCACCAATTCAAATTCTAGACTCAGCCAGGAACACCTTCACAGGGACAACCAGAAGTAATGTTTCATCTGGGCATCCCAAGACTCACTCAGGTTGACACATTAATGTAACCATCACAGTGACCATCTTTTCTGATTCCCCACCTGAGAATGAGTTTGTTGCGATAACATAGCATTTCCAGTGCTAAAATGGGGAAACTCCTGGCAACATGACTAGAGTTGGTCACAACTCAGGTCTTCTGATGCCTAAGCCTAGCTTCATTCGGTTGTTCAAACAAGCCATAGATATATTTGTTAATTTTTCAACTAATTAATTTATTTTTATATTATTCCTGATCTGAGTTAACTAGAACTCCAGCTAGACATTGGTTGCTCACCAGGTAAAACACTGTGTTTGACTTTCCTGAGGAAAAGGGGACACATCCATAAGCTATCTCTTCATTCT